>NC_136483.1:125481234-125596234 GCF_053919585.1 Euprymna scolopes | reverse complement strand
AGCCTATTCAATCCAATGTCAGATGTTACAGAATATGGTTGAATATCAACAATCATTTCTCCTATCAGATAATTAATCTCTTGTGCTTGTGGTTGTTAATATCCTTAATTCTTTTCTTGCCCAATACTGATTCTATAGTAGTTTGGTGTTTTGCTGAAGGCTCATAATTGCTACCGCTTGTTCCTGGAATGTCTGTCCCTGCATATTCATTGTGCTTCTGCCTCTTAACTGAAACTTTTGCTTCTTTTGGATAAACCTTTCTAAGATGGTTTAACATATTAGTCATTGTAAAAGTTTTTGCTAACCTCTGATGTGATTTTTTTTTTTTTACCAAGGAGTCACTACTTATCAAGATCTGGAGGCCACTCAAGGATAAAGGTTAATGAGTGTACAGTAGTCAATGGGAAAATGTTGTAAGCACTAGTAGTGGGAATTGGGTAAGTTGGATCACTTAAGGGGATGGCTCATCAGGAACGATAATATTGTAGTCAGTTGTAAAGCAGGAAAACACAGAGGAGAGTTCTACAGCCGTGCAGTTCTAAAAAGGAAACTTTGTTCATAGAATCTATGTTTAGGTTTAGGCACAGATAAAGAGTAGGTGAAATTATTGATAGTGGTTTCAGCTAGATGAGTTTTTTATGTCCAAGTCAGCCTGGGAGAACCATAGATTGGAGCTCAGATAAGCACTTGCCATGAGAATAATGATAAAGCAGAGACAAGCTTGCAACGTCTCTTCTGTGGTTGCAGGGAAGAGAAAAGGGCATCTCCCACTAGGCTACAAAGTCTATTTTGAACTCTGTCTAGCAGCTCCTACCCAATTGTGGCAACAGTACTCTATCATTGGACGTACCTGGCTCTTATATTTTGTATTGCATCAGCAGGGAGATATCTACTGGAGCGGCAGAATGATCCCACCATTTTCCCAGCAGCTTTGGCAAAAACTTGCAGGTAACTGTATTCTTATTCTTGGGACTTACACCAAAATACTTCCAGCAGAAACTGGTTGTCATAATGGTTGAAGGTTGTTAATATTCAATTTTTTTATGTATTTAAATTACTTATGACTGATATTTAATTAGTTATTTATCTCAAAATATGGAACATCTAAACCTGAAAAAATAATTATATATATATATATATTGAGAAGTGAAACACGAATTACCATTAGCATATAAGCGACGCTCTTTGTGTAAACAAATCGAGCGGAGGTATTTCGAACCATATCAAAACATCGTTAAACTCACTACTCGTTCAAGCAGCTGCCAATAGCGTAATGGTTAGGAGCCTTGACTGCCGTACAAACGGTCGGGTTTCAATCCTGGCTTGAGGTAGTTGCCTGTCTAGCCGCACTGATGAGCTGTGAAACAGCGAAACAGTACTGTATGTGGATGACTATAGTGCTCCTCACCTTGAGTTGAGCATATTAAGTGAAACACGAATTACCATTAGCATATAAGCGACGCTCTTTGTGTAAACAAATCGAGCGGAGGTATTTCGAACGATATCAAAACATCGTTAAACTCACTACTCGTTCAAGCAGCCGCCAATAGCGTAATGGTTAGGAGCCTTGACTGCCGTACAAACGGTCGGGTTTCAATCCTGGCTTGAGGTAGTTGCCTGTCTAGCCGCACTGATGAGCTGTGAAACAGCGAAACAGTACTGTATGTGGATGACTATATATATATATATATATATATATATATATATATATATATATATATAATATATATATATATATATATATAATGATAACACAAGTTCAAAATGAAGAACAAGAGTATAATTGATAAAGAATATATTTTCTGTTTGCATGTCGCAATTTACCGTACAACTCCTTAACATGAAAACTGAAGTAATAATTTTCTTTGACAGTGATTAAAAGTACATAATGTTGATTTGATGGGAAGAGAAAAGAGAAATGTTCCATATGCTGACATCTATTTGTGTATGTGTAAATGTCTACATGTTTACAGCACGTCATGATTTGATAATCTATATAATTATAAAACTCAAATGACCTTGTAACATCTGGTTTACAACTTCTGGTTGCGCATGCATACATAAACAAATAATCAACGCGGCAATAAAACATTGTTTTATTGTGTACGTTTTCAGCGTCCCAATTGTTTGTTTTTTTTTATTCGCATTTAAATTATCCAAATAATTGCTAATACTTTCTGCATTTTTTTTTTTTTTACATCATTTCCGTATTACATTCAAGTTATTTTAACACAATTTTCTTACAAATAAATCTACTTTAACCTGTTGACAACCATAAGAGCATTTTACAACGGCGATTTACCCAGCGCCTTCATTTTTCTTTAAATTTATTCTCCATTTTTTAATACACCTTTCTTAAAAAGCATTCAGACATTTTCTTCTACACTACCAAGATAAATAACCCCGAAAATAAGTTTTTTTTAAAATTTACGTTACAAATAAATAATCAACGCGACAATAAAACGTATTGTTTTACTGTGTATGTTTTCAGCGTCTCAATTGTTTTTTTTTTTTTGTTTTTGCATCTAAAAAGATATATCAAAATTTGAATTTAACTGTATCTGTTCAGTGCACATTTACCTATAATTATGGCAAACCACTTATAATTCAATGGCTGTAAGATTTTTTTTTTCCCCAAAAAAATAAACAATTATAAACAGAACGACTCCTACAAATCTATCTATATTCTTTTTTCATTTTAATATACTTTCATAGAAATGTTTGTTATGTCACAAGTATCATGCTCATACATTAATTCCATAGCCAACATACTGACTCAACGGGTCACGGGTCGTCTAGTATGATATAAACGGTGTATGTCTCTTTGATAAATTTTCACTGGCAAGCAAAAAAAGGGAGTTAACTTGTCTTTGTTTACAATATAATTAATATAGTATCATTTTTGAAACCATTTTTATTTAATAGATTTAATAAAATTAACCATAACAAAAAATCTCCCAAATAAAAGGAGTGACACTAATATAAACAAAGGGCAGGTAACTACCTCAAAACTTAACACAGAATAGCTAATGAAATAGATAACAATTCTTACATTTAAAAGCGATAAAAATTGTGCATAAAATTTGATGAGGTACCATGGTTTGGTGTTAAAACACCAGGTTACTTATCAAGCTATTACGAGTTCAAACCTTGCTAAAAGTTTAGCTATGCTGATGACGGGTAAACCCAGAAATATGTGTCCACGGACAACTTGTATGCATGTAAAGATATTTAATAAATAAAATTAATAATAAAAAACATGTCCTAAATAAGAGTGGAGACGCAAATATAAACAAAGGGCAGTTAACTCCTTCAAAATGTTCAGGTGAATGTAACAAACAGAATTGTTAAAAAATAAATAAAATCAACAATAGATTTTACAAAAATATATACACGCACAGACATACCTACAAATGTACACACTTTCTGTTTACATTTTTCATTCATTTCTTATTCTTGTTTTATTCTGATTTTCTTTTATTCATTTTAATGTTATCTAATTTAGAATTAATAGACTACCAAGACAATTAGTCAACATTTTTTAAATTTTTAGTAGATGCTAACTTTTGGTTGTGTATAGTGAAGCAAGAGTTGCTTAATCTCTAACTGCATCCTCCTCTTTTGAACATGTGTTGATTACACTTATGTTTTTATGATTTTGTATACAAGAAAAAGTATTGGCATTGTCCAGGAGTCATGAAAATAATGTTATAGTATTATGATAAGTGATATATATGAACTAGTGGGGGTACCCGGCGTTGCCCAGGTTTTTAGAGGCGTGTGTGTGTGTGGGGGGGGGGTAAAATGATTATAAAGTGAAGTAATAACCCTGTTTAAATATTAGGTGTTTTTTTAGGATGGGGGGGGGGGGGGAGAAAAAAAAGAAAGAAAAAAAGTTTATGAATAAACTAAAAAGTGAATTAGGTCAAATATCAATCTTGCAGTCAAGTTTGTTTTGGTTTAGTTTCCCAACATGTCGGTCCCCATACAAAATAGGTGTGTCCATATGAAAGCAATTGTCTGATATAAGGTTTCCACCGCATTGATCAAAAGCTGATTTCTTTCTAGACGGTCCGGCGCAAAAGCCGAGAACACAAACCGTTTGAATTTAGTTTCACTTTATACTAAAAAGCAGGACAAACAGGCAACACAGCGAAATAGCGCGATTTTTATAAAAGTCGATGTAAATAAATTTAGACCCGACATGCGTTCCCAAATCCTAGATATAGATAGAAATCTAGGGGGTATATAAACAGTTCTAAGCGATAGTAGCCCCCCCCCCGAGCGTCGGCGAAAAAAGCCTTTGCGAGACATACATAAAATGATCACACATATTTTGCCTTTTATATATATAGATAGATGCTTGATACAATAGATAGAACAGATGTGTTTAAACATCACACTTCCCTGGAAAAAAACTGCAGTTATTTTTATATGATGTACAGAAGTAATAAAATAATACTGTTTATCTTGTAGAAAAAGTGGAGGGTGCATGTAGAAATTTACCAGGTTGATTTGTTCTGCTTGGCATTGTCCAGAATCCAAAATTGTAAGATATTGCGTTCGGTAACTGATATCTGTTAACTATCTTTAAACAACTGACTTTAGAAACCTTACACATCCTATTATGTTGACTAGAAAGTAGGTGAAGAAATTAGTAATTTCCTAGAGCTATTTCTTAGATTCAACATTTTCTAGATCAAAAATTCTAAGGTTACAGTAATAATTTTAGCTTAATTTTTACAAGGTGCTTATTTAACCCCCCCCCCAAAAAAAAAACTTTCTTTTTTTTTTTGCCTAATACATTTAAAAGGCCTTTATAAATAATATGAAAAGAGAAATTTTGAAAATAAATAGATAAATAGCATTTTAGAGTGAGGGATCATTTTCCCATATAAATTTAACGTAAAGTGATCATCCACTTCTTGGCCACTTAGTGTTCAAGGAGACATGTCACCATAGCATGATTTCAAGTTTGGCGAGCACAAGGATGGTGTGAAAGTGCAGCAAATATGACAGTTTTGAAACATAAAATAACAGTATATTTAATTAAAATTTTAATAGTAGTGTTGGGGATGGGGGGAATTTAAAACATAAAATAACACGATAAATTTAATTTTCGTGGCAGAAGGAGGGGGGGTACCAAATTTCTATTTTCATATTATTCATAAAAGCTGTTTAAGTAGATCTTTTTTTTTTTAAGGGGTTAAATGACACTGTTTTTTGGGGGAGGGGGGACCAAAATAAAACGAAAAATGAATTAATTATTAATTGACATACAACCTACCTTTAAAAACTTCTCTAGGGATTTTCAGGTGTGCTGAAAACGAATATTGCATTTAAAATTGCATGTTATCTGCATGTTTCATATATAAATCTAATGTGGTGAACATGCTTGTTTTTTAGAATTACAGAAACGTGTAGCAGAGGGGGGGGGGCGATGGAATAAAAATTGGCCAGGTCTTTATTCATCCCTCTCTTTCTCAAACCCATCTTTATTACCTCCTTCCATGTTTTCCTAGATATTCCCTTGCTACTTGAACAGTTCTACATCTAATAATTCAGTTATTCTCATTCAGTCTTCTCTTCTGCACATGTTCCCGTACTGTTCAGTTTCATTCCTCTGAAGTTATGATCTATTCCTATCTTTATAACTCGGATTATATTATTACTAGCAGGGGTACCCGGCGTTGCTCGGATGTTTCGAGTAAATCAAAACAAAAGAATAAAAAAAATCGTTGCCCGGGTGTTTGTTTCCGGGGTGGGGATTGTTTAAAAAAAAAAAAAAAAGTGATGTTAGGTAAGTAGAAAGGATCAAACCTGGAGTATTGGGGCGAAGTTGGAAAATTAAGTGTGAAAAAAAAAAAAAAACATGCGATGTTAACAACTCGGCCACCAAGAAAATCCATTTTAGGTGTTTATGAAAAAAAAAAAAAAAGACTACGGTAGGTCAGCGCGAATGTGAAAATATAATGTGAATTGTCCGGCATGCTAACCACTATGCCACGGAGCACTGCAACTGAGTTTAGTGATTTTAAGTAACTTAACATGAAAGAAGTGAACGGTTGTATTAAATTAAATTTTGAATAGAAAAAGGTACACATTCTATAATGAAAAAGATTAGAAACTTCCCATAAGAATTTCCTATCAGAGTTTTAAAACATTGACCTGACAGGAATATGGGTGGAGTGTGGACAATACTTATGAGACTGCCATGCTCATAATTCACAGCAAAAAATAACTATAAATAATAATAGAAGGGAGAATTGGCTTTCCTATTTGTATAAAGCTCTTGGATACACAATGTTTGATGTTCTACCCTCTGGTGCTAATATATATAGATTGTGTGGGGAACCTACCCGTGAACATCCTACATAAAACTGTCCGTGACTAAAGCAAGAAGCTAAGTTCAGACCAACCACTGCCAAGGTTTGTCCTTGCAACTTATTTATTGTCATGGCAAAACATAATTTTATTGGGAACTGAAGCCTTTTAAATGGAATTGTTGAATCTGATGGAATAATTGGTATTCTAGGAAGAAATGTCAATTCGCCTGTAGCTACACCAGTCAATATGACTGCTTCTATCACATGAGGTTCCATTCGTGTTACACATAATCTTGTTCCATTGCATAGTCGTGGAGCATCAAGGTTTCTGAGTAACACAATTGGACATCCAGATTTCAGTTTTAATTTGTGTGGTGGCATACCAGGTAATTGCAAGGAATTTAAAAATTCTATAGGGTACTGTACAGCATGGTCATTATCTACAGTAGAATCTAGAGAAGTGTAAATTTGTTCCTCACCTGGAATTTCATCAAGCAGTTGGTCATTGATGATGTGTACCATATCATTTTTGGAGCTAAAATTGCTCTTTCTGTTAGCCATTGAAGATTAGTATAATTTGCAGCTATATTTGGGTAAACTTTGTTACAAAGTTCTGCGAGTGAGGAAACAATTGATCCAGTACTTGAAGTAATTACAATTTTACCATGTTTGTCTGTTGGAATTTTGCCATCTCCAATTTGTAGAAGTATGGAAGCAAATTTATCAGCCAATGGGTCACTATTAAGATGGACACGCATGTTTGTAGATAAGGTTACAGTCTTGATGTACTTCCACAAATATGACAATTTAATGCAAGCATCGAGCTCATCAGCAGGACTTCCACGTGGAACAATAGGAAGCGTTTGTCGGAAGTCACCAGATAATAAAAGTGTGATGCCACCCATGACAACATCACGTGACTTGAGATCACGCAATGTTTTATCTAGAGCTTCAAATGCTTTATGTGCCATTGTACATTCATCCCATATGATCAAGGAACAATTCTGTAAAATTTTAGCTGAATCTGATCCTCGTTCTATATGGCAAATTGGAATAGAATCTTTTATTAATGATAATGGCAATTTGAATGTGGAGTGAGCTGTTCTACCACCAGGAAGAAGGGTTGCTGCAATACCTGATGATGCCACAGCTACAGCTATTTTTCCTTCTGACCTTACTTTTGCAAGAATTAACTTAGTAACAAATGTCTTTCCTGTTCCTCCTGGTGCATCAAGGAATATAAGGCCACCTTGCTGATCTTCAACAGTATCAACTACAGTTCGAAAAACATGAATTTGCTCACTATTTAGTTTTGCAATACCGTCCCGAACAATTGATGCTTGCTCATGTGGTTGATAGCTAATTTCACGTGTCCAAGCAGTAACAATAGGATGTGTATTAGATCTATCAGGTGAGGTAAGACCCAAATCTGTCAGTGTTTTACCATTCATCTTATATGTAATATCTTCAATATGAACTAGAGCAGTATTGAAGATTTTGTCTGTAAAAGTTATACCAGCCCCAGGATGTTGATTGCGTTCCCTAAGGAAATCTTCACTTAATGCTTCTTTGTGTGTATGCCAAAGTCGTGTTGGATAAGATACTGCACAGGTAGTTAACATGATAGCAAACAAATGTCTCAAATTATGTGCCAAGGCAGATGTAGATGCTTCCTGTAATGTAGCATCCCAGTGGTTATCATCATCAAGCAGTCCATGTGCAGCACATGCATCTCTGAATGTATTCATAATTTGACCATTAATATTTTTTAGATCATTAAAGTTCTGTGGACCTCTAACATGATGTAGAAGCAGTCTCAAACAGAAGCATTCAAAATGATTTGGATGCACGGTGTATACCCTGCCCAAAACTTCAGTTTTTTTAACACACGGGTAGCCTTGAACTGACCTACCCTGTAAGCGTCGCTTGAATATTTTATTATGAGTGTCCCATGTATAATAAGCGGGAATTTCAGCATACAGAAAGCGTCTGTTTTACACAAATTGAAAAACGCTGTTAAAGTAGTTGGAGGTGGATGTGCAACTCTATCAGCTGCGTTATTTTCAGTGAAGTAAACCCGCTGTCCATTTTCTAGATGCACTGCGAGGTGAATAACTGTGGGATGATGCGCATGTATGTGGAAGTTAAGTATTCTCCAAATGGCTTCATTAGTGGAAATATAACGGCCGGTTTCATATCTCTTAACTTCATCATGAGCATTATTTTCCAATGTGAAGACAGCTTGATCACTGCCTTTATTTACATATTTACAAATGTACTTAATTGATTTTACACTATTACAATATTCGACATTGATATGTGCATTAAAAATCTTACAAAGGGGTTTATTGTATGGTACAACCCATCGGTTGTCTACATGAAACGTTGCATTCCCAGGGAGGGTAACTGTTGTTTCAAAGCCTCCAGCATCAGTAGGCAATCGTCGATATAATGGGTAATCATTTTGATCTGACTGAGTTTCATTTAAAAATTTATTTGGATATCTCTTAGAGCATTTTCCTTCTTTGAGACATGGTGCAGAGCTGTTTAATGTTCCACATGGTCCATGAATCATGTTGTGTCTAATGATATCATGTAAAACTGGATCTGTTACAGGATCAGGAATTTCTGCACTGATAACAGAGTCTATGTCAGAGGATCTCAATTTTTGCTGAAGCCAAACCAGACAATGAGCATGTGGCAATCCTCTTTTCTGCCACTCAACAGTGTACATATATGCTACAACCACTCCGAAAATGTTTCTTTTTGTAAGTAAATCCATAAGGACTTTAGATGAAAAACTCTTGCTATGAGGTCATGCCGATCATGTGGTTCTTGATATGGAAGGAGTTCATTCACAATCTCTGGCCATTTGGGATTGCAGGTAAAAGTTATAAATAAATCAGCAGTTCCATGTTTTCTCACATAGACCAATGCATCTTGTGTGCGTTCATGCATATATCGTGGTCCCCCAGTAAATGTTGCTGGTAATATGGTCAAACGGCCCACATTTTCAATGTTGCCGTCAATATTTACAGAATCTCTTAAGTGAATGTAATCAGCAACTCTTAGCTCCCTCTGATGAGTTTTAATGTAGATAAGCCTCTCATGCTCTATTTTAGCATACATGTCAACTATGTATTGTTGGAATAGGTTCCTACATTTAATCAGAATATTAAAACTGTCGTCACGGACCATAATTCGGAATGCGTAGAAAGCATTAGCGGATATTTTTTTTCCTATTACTAACTCTTTATTTTGAGGATTTGTCTGCCATACAAAGAAATTATAACCTTCTTGACCTGTCCAATGAATGATTGGGTACTGTAAAGCATCATATGCCCAATGTGTTACAGCAATACGCTGTAGTTGATGGTTTCTGCGATGCAAGATGATATCTCGCTGATGAAATTCTTGACCGACTATTACAACAGCAACCTCAGGTGCATTTGGAACATTGAAACAACGTTTATGTTCTTGTCTTGGAGTTTTATCAGCATGTATAACTACTTTGAAATCATCACATGGAGCATGCTCCATAGCCATCTTGAAGTTTTTGATAAAGTTATTTTCTCGGTGAAGCATATTTTGCAAATCAAGACCAATGTCAAACTTTGTTTTGTGGAGCATAATTACATCTTGTCGTAGCTTCTTGCTGATCATCATCCATGAAATATATTTGAAGATACTGTGGATTTCCAGTATCGATGGGAAGCAAAGAACCAAGTCTATGAGAAATCTGCCCACAAACTTTAAATATCGGCATGTAGGCTCCTTCACGTATTTGTTCAGCACCGAAGCTTGTCATACTGAAGCAGTTATTGTAACTCCGGATGTTGTTCAAGAAATGTGTTGAGTTAATTGAATTGTTATCAATAAGTGAGCGTAATGGTTCAGGAGGTATACCTAAATCTGGAAGAATAACTTTTCCACCAGAACAACAGATACCTGGTGATTCCCGATTCCATTTCTTTGCTTTGCATTGTCTGCAAAGTGTCCCATTACTCAATGTGCCAATTTGAACATCTGAGCGTAATTGATAAGTACATGTAGCCTCATATGTACGTCCTTCGTGCAACCAGAAAGATGATTTAGGAGCAGTTGTGCGTAATGTGTATCTCTGCATTGCTTCTAATATAGCCTGTCTGTTTTGCGCAACCCTAAGTTCCACATATGTGTTTATATCCGTAGGTTGCGACTGGTCCGCCTCATATAAGTCTGGGTCAAAAGTAACTTGATGTGACCCATAGTCCTGATTTGCATTTTCGTTCAAGGAAGTACCAGAAGTGTCTTCCTGAGACTGTTCATAATGTTCCCATTGTCGACTTCTTTTTCTGGTTGCAACTGCTGTTGTATTACGACTAAGGGAAGTCTTTTTTGGTGGCATATTTTATAAAAGATTGTATTGTGTAAAAAGTGAAAAATTGTTATATACTCAACTAATGAGCTCTATGCTCTTCTACCGACGAAAGAAATAAATTCAACGAACCGGTAATGATGTATATTTATTTGTTATTTATTGCGGACAAAAATGGAAATAATCATAGTTCTTGTAGTGGCCAATTTTTGTTGAAAAAAAAAAAAACATTGCTGTGGATGTTTCCAATAACCCGGTTTTGGGGAAGTTATAATCTGCAAACCGGAAAGAATAAAAATGCAACAAAAAATTTATAGTTTTTATTTATGTAGTTTGGTAGGGTAAAGTAATTACCCAGATATAGTTTTTGTATTATCTCCTGGCGTTATTGTTATTATTATTTTTTTTTTTTTTTCTTAAGTAATTGTGTATTTGTTTTGGTTTATTGGTTGTTGTTGTTGTTGTTTTATTATTTTAGTCTATTTTATTTTGTGTAAGCGATCCGCTGCAAACGATGTGTAGTGAAAAAAAGTAATAAATTGCAAAAAAAATAAATAAATAACCACTGATGCAATAAGTCACCCGTCCCCTGAGTATGAATTTCTAAATTAGTGGAAACATAGCATAATATAAAAGTAAAAAATTAAAAAGAAGAAGTCGTATTATCGTCTGACAGCGAGGAATGTAAATGAAAATGTAACGATGTCAAACATGCTATCCCGTAAATCGCAGTTCTGATTTTTAGAAAACCCTACCAACGCGAGTCTAAAGTTAATGGAAGTCGAGTAATGGAAGTAATGTGTTCGGTAATGCAATTCAAGATAACGTATAGCGTTTAGTTTGTGTTTATGTTTAAGGAAAGAAAGAGAAACATAGGGAAGTACCCCCACCACCACCATCACCAAAAAAGCGAAAAAGACAACGAAAGGTAAGAAAGAAAGAAAAAAAGAACGAAAGGAAAGAGCAAAACGGAAGTTGTGTTTATGAAATTAAGTTTGGTGCGTTTCACGTAAATGTCAATCCAAGTTTTCATAAAACTCTAACCACGCGGGTTATAACGAAATCGAAGTAATGTAATTTTGAATTCAATTCCAGGTAACGGATTGTGTTCTGTTTTAATCTAATTTTATTATAATAAATGCTTTATAAATTGTGGTTATGTTTTATGCTAACCAATGGCAAAGTAAGCGTGGTTCGTTTCAGCGTAAGTCCAGTCCAGTTTTTAGATAAATTCTAACCAGTGGTCGGTTTTAAATGTCTCCTGTGAACGGTATGGAACGGCGTAAGTGAGTGGCGGTGGAAGGATGAATTTCTCAGAGAGAGTAGCAATACACATGAAAAAATTGAAATAGCTTGAAATGTTTCAATATTGGTATGCATAGAAAGAGCTTGATGAGCTAAGAAAGAATCTTTTTCAATTTTTTAAATCTGATTAAAATTAAGGAAGTTATGGCTATTTTTGTGCCTCACACGTTTGGATATTTTTCCCTCTTTAAGACCATATGCGTTTCGTCACATTTTTTACACTACTTTTTCAGTAAAAATGTCATATCTTTGTTAAAACACAAGACTAAAAAATGAAATTTACTGTATAAGTGTATTTTTGTACAAGGAATCAGAATATGCAACTGAAAATCTTCCAAAGTTTATGGTTTCCAAATAATCTGCAGTAAATGTGCATAAATATGCAGCAATTCCTTAAAAATGCCATGTATCCATAAACAGAAAAGAAGTTGGAGAACTCAAAGTTGAATTGTAATGTGCTTTATGTACAAAAAACTTAAATCTAAACAAAAGACCATTTAAAAATGAATATATTGCAATATTTCTTTGGTATTATTGTAGATTAACACCTTCTGTTTAACCCCACTCAACTCCTCCTGACCACCCCTCCAAAATGTGATTCTACCTTTTTAGGAAATTATGTATAAAATGCCATGAAAAACTTTAATGAAAGATAAACAAATTATTTTAGAATTGAATGTAAAATAATTTCCTATTACAGATCATTCTAGCATTTTAGGGCAGTTAACTGTTTTTTTTTTCTATGGGAAAATATGCATGCTTTTTTTTTTTTTTTTAAGATGATTATGTGTAGTTTTAAGAGGGTTTCTATGCAATGAGAATATGTGGAGGGTTGCCATTCGGACTTTGAATTAATTGTAGGGCTAAGGAAAATTATGTGTGAACATACTGAAAACTTGACAGAGACAAAGCTGACAAAAACAATATTAGAGGGGGGAGCGGTTAGTTTCACAAAAATTTAATGTAAAATAATTCACCATTTCCTGGCCATTCTAGTATTTTAGGACAGTTAACCAATTTATTTTTATGTGTATTTTTCTTTAAGGAAGGATCTATTTTTTGTTTGTTTGTTTGTTTTAGATGCTTGTATGTGGCTTACAGAGGTATTTTGTTGGAGGGGGAGGGGGGGCTTGCCACTCGAACTTAGTGTTATTGTTAGGGTTAAAGAGTGTTTTAGGAGGAGACTTGCCACACATAATTTGTATTAGAGGTGAAGTTAAGAGAGCTTTTTTTCAAAGAGAGCGTTCATCACTCATATTTACTGTTAGCGGTTCATAATTATTGGCTTTATATTATATATTTAGTTTTAATTTAATAAGAAACTGCGTTTCGAAATTTCAAAGAAAATTCCATAAATTTGTTGATTTCTATTTTCGAGGTTGAAGGTGTTAATTCCATAGGCCGTTTATACTACGCTGGAGCAGGTTGTAAAAATATCTTTCGCTTAATAAGTAGAAAAAAAAATTAACGAAATAAAAAGCTTCCTAATTGTAGTTTTGATGTGTTTTCTAACTGCTTTTAAAATTTCAAGAATATTGATATAGATTTTGAGGGTTTGTATTACTATACACATAGATTCGAAAAAGTTGTCAAAAAAACAAATATATAACAAATAAATGTTATCAAAAGCAAGTTACTTTTCTACCTAACTGGATAATTTTTTAGTGTTTTTATTTAATGTAACATGTTTATTCAGCTTGAAAACAGTGTTTACCGATGTTTTGGAAAATTTTAAATGGCGCCCGCCACCCGACTCTTTTGAAACGGTAAGTTTGGGGAAAAGAGTTAAAAATAAAAAAGTAGACAAAATACTGCTAGAAACTCGCTCAATATATGTTACCGTGACATAGGCTGACATATATTCGGTGAGTTTTTAACAGTATTTTGTATAGTTTTTTTTTTTTTAAATTTTTAACTCCTTTTCTCAAACTTACCGTGTCAAAGAGAGTCGGGCCGGGCGCCATTTTTAATTTTCCAATACATCGGTAAACACTGTACGTTTTTCGAGCTGAATAAACATGTTACATTAAATAAAAACACTAGAAAATTATCCAGTTAGGTAGAAAAGTAACTTATCTTGCCTTTGATAACATTTATTTGTTATATATTTGTTTTTTGACAACTTTTTCGAATCTATGTATAAACGAGATTTTGATACTTATTTTGATTTTGAAAAAAAAACATTTGTGGCTGTTCGCAGTAAAACATTGTTTTAATTCGCTGTTCAAAACTAATTTAAAGAATAAAAGTGCATGCAAGCTATATATCTACAAAAGTTTATTTTGTTTTTTTTAACCATGTTTTTAAATTTGACGAAAAATGTGAGATTCATAATGCCGAATTGGTTGGGATTGTTATTATACATTCTGAAAACCGAATAATTCTAAACTAATGTTATTCTGATAACAAAATAGCTCTAATTAAACATAGGAACATTTATATTCATATTTCATTATGTTTTCATTTTGTTTTTCTTAATTATTTTCATTATGTTTCATTTTGTTTTTCTTAATTCGTTCTTGAATAAAAATTAAAGAACGCGTGTTTGTTTATAAACTGTGCTATGGCTGATTCTACAGGTTGTAGCTGCTGCTGCTTCTAGTAATATTAACTTCATTTGACGAGAAATAGAAACAATTTTTTTTTTCGGGTAGGTCCTTTTAAATTATCAATTACCGCGGTCCTACTCAACATAAAATAATACTTTTAATTGATAAAGATAGTAAAAAGATTGATTTACTTACTACTGGGTGTCTGAAGATTTTTTTTTTCAAAATGTTCGATACTCAGCATATTAAAGTCTTATTTTTAACACGACAAAAAAAGAAATGGTCAAAAATATTTCGGACACTTGACAGCATTAAGATTAACACCTCTTCTTATTGATTCACAAATTTCATGACGAAATTCTTCATACAATCACGGTACGGACCTTTAGAAAACAGGGGGGGGGGGGTCATTACAAAACCTTACCAAAAACGCCATTTTATGACGTTCACATTTTTATCACTTTATTTGCTCAAAACTCTTAAAACATAATGTACATTCATATTTATTAATTCATTTGAAAGTATATTCATTTCCGAACAAAACAGTAGTAATTTGTAGACTTGAAGTGCTTTGGTTTAAAAAATATGGCTATTTTAGTAGAACTACCTTGAAATCTGTGATTATCCAAAGCGTTTTTTCGTCCGTGTGTATTACTAGAGAGAGAGTATACTTTACTACTTCCATTAAATGTAACCGATTTTTACAGTGGACTCTCACCAGATAGAATATAGGAAACTCTGATCAGCGAGATACTGGATACATAATAAGCCTATAACATACGGCAGATGTCGTGATTCAGTTTGTGAATGATACGGCTGCACCAAATGTATACAGGTGCAGTCCTATAAAGGTCAAAGTCGGAGGGGAAAAAATGAGTTCATTTTATTTATATAGAGATTATTATCAAATGGTGTATAGATGGACTTCCTCTGGTTGACAGTTATAACATTCTGTTGATTTAGTAATGGTTGGCGTTTCAGAAGAATACAAAAATAATTCAAGACAATGGGATAAAATGTTTACTCAGTTCTATCATATGTGGACTTAATTTATATTAATAATCCGTCTAGGCAGAGAAAAGAAATATAATAACCAGAAAAGAAATAAGTATTTTTTTTTTAAGTTTTAAAATTTAACGACCTAAAGACACCCTGATAAATAATTTAAATTTTACAAAAGTCCTAAAAAAAAAAAAAAAAAAAAAAAAAAAAAAAAAAAAAAAAAATGATTTGTTGAATATCATCCTTTCTCCATCATGAAATCCTGTCTCTTTCTTATTAAAATAAATAATCCATATTGTACTTTTAACTGTTTAAAGGCTTCTAAAAATTACTTGAGATTTTTTTCCCCATGATCACACTGATGGAATTTTTTATATATTTGAACTTCTCTAGGAATAACATTTATTTCAAATTTACTTTTGTTTCTCCTTCATAAAACAAAATTAAAAGTAAGCTGTTTATCTGGTAAAGACACGTAGATACAGCTAGCAACATTTATAAAGTAAGAAGTATTACATTCAATAATGTTACTAGTGGGAATGCCTGGTGTTGCCCGGGGTGTTTGGAGATGTGTGTTGAAAAAATTAAAGTGTTAGTAGGCAGGCAAGCTCGAACTTGTGACGTGAAGCGGAAAAGAAAATGAAAGAAAACCTGAACCCTTACTGCTACGCTATGGCTCCACAGGAATTGAAAAGCATTCAAATTTAGCAATGTCAATCAAAAAGTTGTCAACTCAATGGTTATCAAGTTAAGAATCATAGGAGTCGGCACAAAAATGAAAATGGCTTTTAAACTTGGCCTTGGGTCAGTCAAGCTTTCCACTCTCTCTCGTGGTATTTATTTGCTTCTTCACGAAAAAGCGGAACTCTGCCAGCATCAGAATGAATAATTGTTTTATATGAAGAGTTTCCCCAACATTGATCAAAGCTAATTGCTTTCAAGATGTCCTGGCACAAAAGGTCAGGCGCTGTACCTTCGCTCCAATTAGTTCGCTTTATTTATACAAAAAAGATGAACAAACACGCGAAAGGACCGAATACCATGAATTTTTTAAAAGTCAACGTAAATAGATGTAGATACAACGTCCGTTCGCAAATCATAGATATTATAATCTAGGGAGTATATAAAAAATTGTAAAAAATAGTAATCCTCTCGAGAGCCCCCAGCCTTTCTTTGGCATATAATGGCATACATGTGGCCGTTTTGCCTTTTATATATATATATATATATATATATATATATATATATATATATATATACACATATATATACTAGTGGGGGTACCTGGTGTTGCCCGGGTGTTTGGGGGTGTGTATGTAGGAGGGTGACCCTGTTTTAATATCATAAAAAAAACAAAAAAATGCAATGTTAAGAAAAATTGGAAAAACCAATACAAAGCAAAACAAACGTATAAACAAAAAAAGGAAAAAAAGCTGTAAAAGAAGAAAAAAAGTTTAGGTAGAAAGACAGGCTTGAACCCAAAACATCGAGGCTAAGGCGGAAAAAAAATGCCTGACACATTACCCCTACGCCAAAGAGACATACAACTGAGAAGGGTTAAAATTAAACCTTTAAAAACTAGGTCAAACATGACGTCATTGTTGTAGGAGCAGAGAAAATGAAGGAACGATTTTTTTCGGTACTCCTCCCTGTACAAAACTGATGATTTTAGGGTGAAAGAATTAATGTTTTTGGCCAATTTTTCGATATTTGTTGGGCGAAGGTTGGAACTTTAAAATGATACCTATCTGGCAAAAATTTGTGACCCGTGTTGAAAGTTGCCCGGGTGTTTTTAGGTGTGTGTAGGGGGGTGGGGGAGGAGAATAAGTAATAACCCTGAAACGATGTTAAATAAATTGGAAAAACCAAATAAAAAAAAAAAAAAAAAAAAGACAACCGCTGTGTGTATAGGGGAAGGGGGAAGTAAACTAAGGAATAAGCGAAGTAAAAAAAATAAAGAAACGTTGCCCACATGTCTAAAGATGTAAAAGAAAAAAAAATAGTTTTGGTCGTGAGGCTGGATTGAACCCGGAGGTGAAACTAACTCCAACCACTTAACTGTGTAGGCGAAGAGTAAGAGGAATTGATTATAGTTTTAAAATAAAGGTTATAAAGCGAGTAAAAGAGGTCTGATTGACAGATAGCCACAAAATGAGGTCATCACGGGAGCGTTACGAGATGACGTAGCAGTATTTTATTTTTTATTAAATATGATACCAAGTTTGTGAATTTTTGTTCCGGCGGTCACAAGTTTTTAGCAGACACACAAACATACATACATACATTTTCGCGTTTATATATATACTAGCAAGGGGTACCCGGCGTTGCCCGGGTGTTTTTCGGGGTATGTGAAAAAACCCCGAAAATGTGAAAAAAAAAAAAAAAAAAAAAAAAAAAAAAAAAGAAAAAACGAAGCCTTCACGACGCACAGTTGGAAAATATAGTAAAGTGGTTAAAAAAAAAAAAAAAAAAAAAAAAAAAAAAAAAACAGGTGCGCGTTTTTGATTGGCGATAGGTATTCAGCAGTTATTTTGTGCAGGACAGTTTTGAATGAGGTGAATAAATCGGTTTGTTTGTTTTTAAAAATCCGCTCCCTGTTTATTAGGAGGAGCGAAATGAAAGCTAAAGTCTGATACAATGAAATCGACATTGAACAAACGTTACTTAGCTCTCTTGAGACAACTGGCTTTTGGCCTATGATTAGAGTAGAGTTTCGCTTTTTTTTATACCGAAAACCGAATGTAACGCGTGCCGATGTGGGAAATGTCGAATAATTAACGTTTGAAAGTCGCTCCGTGGGTAACTGAGATATTACAATTTATAGATGATATAAAAAGTTTTAAGTTGTGAAATGAGCAAGCGCTTCTTTGAAAGAAGCCTTTTGTGGACATCGAGGAAAAGCGTACATACATACACACATACATTTTCGCTTTTATGTGTGTCATGAGTAAGTTGCTAGAATCTGTGTTAAATACAGAAGTAATCAACCATCTCAACAAAAATAACCTTCTTAGTGACACTCAATATGGTTTCCGTTCTGCTAGATCTACAGCAGATGTGCTTACAGTTATATCGCATAGGATTAGCAAATCTCTCGACGATGGCAATCTTTCTAGGGCAATTGCTCTTGACATATCTAAGGCCTTTGATAGGGTGTGGCATAAAAGTTTACTTCATAAGATCGCTAGCTATGGTATAGCTGGAAATGTCTTCTCAATTATTAAATCATTTCTTTCTGATAGGTTCATAAGAGTAGTAGTTGAGGGGCAAAAATCAGAAGCTCACAGTATTAATGCCGGTGTCCTTCAGGGGTCCATCCTGGGTCCAACTCTTTTCCTGATCTACATTAATGATCTTCCAAATCACATCCTTACATCATTTGTAGACATCTATGCTGACGACACTACCATTTATGGTAGCACATCTAACACAGTAAACGACCAAGTTCTCTCCAATTCTCTCTCCTCTGATCTTGAGCATGTAGTACAATGGGGTAAGGAGTGGCTGGTTACTTTTAATGCATCTAAAACCAAGCTTCTCTCTTTACATAATCAACATTCTGATCCACATTTGGCATCAATTGAAATGAATGGCTCTCGTCTTCAGGAGGCCTCAAGTTTTGACAAGCTTCTGGGCTTGACCATTACTCCTGATCTTAAATGGAACACGTACATCAAATCTGTTGCCAAGGCCGCTGGAAAAATGGTGGGATCTTTCTATCGATCCGGTAGATATCTCACTGCTGATGCTATTCTCTATCTATATAAGAGCCAGGTACGTCCAAGGATGGAATAATGTTGCCACATCTGGGCCGGAGCTGCTAGAAAGGACTTGTCCTGCCTTGAAAGAGTTCAAAATAGACTTCGTAGCCTCGTAGGAGATGTCCTTTTCTCCTCCTTGCAACCTCTATCTCACAGAAGAGATGTTGCGAGTTTGTCTCTGATGTATCGTTGAGCTTCAATCTATGGTCCCCTCTTGCCAAACTTTCACAAGAAACACTCGTCTAGCTGTAAACACTATCAATAATTCCCCCCACTCTTTATCTGTGCCTAAACCTAATCGTAGATTCCATGAACAAAGCCTCTTTCTTAGAACTGCACGCCTGTGGAATTGTCTTCCGCTTTCCTGCTTTCCGGCTGACTACAATATGGTTGTGTTCAAGTCTAAAGTAAATAAGTTCTTGATGAGCCGTTCCATATAAGTTATCAAATTTACCAAATTTTCATTACTAATGATTACTATATTGTCCAATTTCTACTGTACACTCTTTAACCCCTTATCCTTGAGTGGCCTCTGGGCCTTGATAATGTGGTGATGCCTATGTTTAGAGGTGTGTGTGTGTGCTTGAGCGGTGGGGGTGTTAATCAAAACATAAGAATAAGCGAAGTAAATATTTAAAAAAAAAAATGTTAAAACTTTAAAAAAAATCGAAAAAAAAAAAAACACCCAAAAAAACTAACGTAAGGCAAACGAACGATGTTAAATGTAAAAATGGGAAAAACAAAAAGAGAAAACGCGAATGTGATGGAAAAATAAAACAGAAAAACGAACGTTAAAACTTCTTTAAAAAATGTGAAAAATAAAAACAAAAAAAAAAAAACATTGGCTTGAATAACCCTGCTTCAATATTAAAATTTAAAAAAATCGGAAAAAAAGACACCTCACACCACGATTCAAACCCAAAACGTTTAGATAATGAGGCTGCGCTCTAAGCAACTGAGCTAAAACGACGTTGACGAAATTGTGTCGTTTTTTAAAATATTTGAAATAAATCATGTTCCAACGTCCTATGACGCATGCGTAGAAGCGAATTTGTCATGTGAGGACGGTTTTTGCTGATCCCTCCCTGTAGAAAACTGATGATTTAAGGGTGAAGAAATTAATTTTTGGCCAATTTTTCGATATTTGTCGGGCGAAGGTTGGAATTTTAAAATGATACCAGTCTCGTGAAAATCTGTGTCGAAAATTTTTGCAAGACTACAAACACACATTTTCGCTTATATATATATATAGACTAGCGGGGGTGTCTTGAGGTAAATCAAAACTCCCGGGGTAGCGGTGGGTGTTAAATAATAATAAAAAAAAAAAAAAATGTTTTGGTAGGTGAGTATGAGAATCGAACCCATACCCTCGAGTTGGAAATTAATGTGTGTGTGTGGGGGGGGGGAAAAAAAAAAAAAAAAAAAAAAAATACGGGCGACTTTAACCATTAGGCCACCGCGACATACAACATACACAGGTTTTAATTTATTTATTTATTATAAAAACAGGTGTGCACAATAAAAGTTAACTCTGCTGCTTCCATTTGACCTAATTAAGAAGGTCAAATAGAAGTCATGCAGCGTTTGGGTTTGTTTACCCAAATTTGACTTTTTTCTCCCAACAGATGTGGGGGGGGGGGAAGCAGCTCCCAATTTTCCAGATTGAATAGCAACTATCTGATATACAAGATTGATCAAAGCTGATTGCTTCTGGACGTTTCCCAGTGCGATTGCCAGGAACTTTGTTAGCTTTGAATTAGTTTCGCTTTTTATACGAAAAGGCCTAATAAACATGTGAGAAGCCAAAATAGCAATAATTTTGTAAAAGTCGACATAAATAAATCTATAAGCTACATGCGTTCCCAAATCCTAGTTATTATCTAGGACCTATATAAACAGTTGTAAGCGATAGTAACGAACCCAAGACCGTGTGCGAGAAGCCTTTGCCAGACATACACGAAATGATCACACACATTTTGCCTTTTATATATATAGACTAGCGAGGGGGTACCTGGCGTTGCCCGGGTGTGTGTGGGTGTGTGTAGGTAGGGGGGGGGGTAATTAATAACCCTGCTTAAATATTATAAAAAAGACGATGTAAAAAAAAAAAACTAAAAAAAAAAAACAAAACGGAAAAAAAAATGGCATAAATAAATCTGTGTATGGGGGAGGGGTAAACTAAAGAATAAGCGAAGTAATAAAAAAAAAAAAAACAAAAAAAAACGTTGCCCGGGTGTTTAAAGGTATAAAAGAAAAAAAAAAAAAAGTTTTGGTCGGGAAGAGGGATTGAACCTGGAAGCCTTGACGCGGAGGTGGAGACCAAAGCCAACTACTTAACCGTTTCAACCACGAGTGAGAGTAATTGATTAGCGTGTTAAGTTAAGGCTTATAAAGCTAGTAAAAGAGGTTTGATTGACAGGAAGACGCTAAATGAGGTCATCGCAGGATCGTTATTTTTAGTTTTCACTTCCCCCCAGATGATGGTGGGAAGTGGGGAAAGCAGTGCGAAAGCCAAGAACACAACGTTTTAATTTAATTTCACTGTATTTATACTAAAATGCAGGACAAACAGGGGACACAGCGAAATAGGGCGAGTCTCATAAAAGTCAACTACCGCGTTCCCAAATCCTAGATATTATGATATAGGATCTATATAAACAGTTTTAAGCGATAGTAACGACCCAGGGAGCGTGTGCGAAAGAAGCTTTTGCGAGACATACACGAAATGGTCACACACATTTTGCCTTTTATATATATATAGACTAGCGAGGGGTACCCGGCGTTGCCCGGGTGTTTGGAGGTGTGTGTGTGTGTGTGGGAGGGTTATAAAAAAAAAAAAAAAAAAAAAGTGTGAGGATTGAACCCGAACCCTTGAGGCAAAGTTGTAAATTAAAGTGTGAAAAAAAAAAAAAAAAAAAAATGTGCGACGTTAACCATTGCCCCACCGCGACATGCTTATGGAAACACGTTTGAATTTATTTAATTACTTGGATTTAGCAGGTGCTCGTTTTAATGAGTTAATGAGGTCAAGTTTGACTGCGGGATTTCATTTACTGCTGAACGCTTTTTTCCCCCCAAGATGTTATAGAAAAAAGACTAACCCACATGCGGCAACCGACAAATATTGAATATTTATCTTCCCGAAATCGAGCAAATTAAACAGACAGGCGAGCTTCGTTGTGAACTGTGAGATATTACGATTTATGTGATATAAAAAGTTTTAAAAAGTTGTGAAGCGACTGACCGCTTCTCTGAAAAAAGCCTTTTGTAGACATACAGAAAAAGCGAATACACATACATACATTTTCACTTTTATATTTATAGATAAATAATATTTATAAAAGTAATTTTTCAATCAGGTTGGAAAATTTTTACACAAAAAAAAAAAAAAAATGAATAATTCGTTACCTCTCTTCCGTTTCGTTCCACTGTTCCAAGAGGAATCATCATTGGAGAAAGTATCATTACCAAAATTTAAGAAATCCAAAGTTTTCCTTCGATCAGGAGCTGGAAAATGTTTTTCTACTAATGTTTGGAAAACACCTCTATAATGGGAGGAAAAAAAAAGGTATTAATTTGGTCAGGTGAGAAATATAAAGATTAAAAAGTGATTTTTTCTGGTGGTTGTCAAAGTATCTATATTTCGATATTTCTTCTTATGTCTTTTAAAACAATGATAGATCTGTTATTTCTATCATATAAAATTGATGCTGCAATGTAAGATATAAGCAGTAGATTGATTTGTTTAACTGTAAAAAGAAAAAGATCCAGATAATAATAGTAATGCCATAATCTACAAATTTGCCACTTTTAGTAAGACCTTAGCTAAAACACATACAAAAAGGAGGTTCTACCTTTTTAGCTGAGTACGTGTGAACATATTGAAAACTTCGCAAAAAAACAAAAAAAAAAAAAACAAAACAAAACAAAAAAACAAAACAAAACAAAACAAAAAAAAAAAAAAAAAAAAAAAAAAAAAACAAAACAAACAAAAAAAAAAACAATCATTGTAGAATTCAGAATGGGAGATATGCAAGTTTTGTATATGTTGGGGGTGGCACCCCTCCAGATTCTGATAATGGACTATTCCTGACCACATTCCTGGTAACCAGCTTCTGCTATTGAGTAGTTTGGAGTTGAGATTCAGTGGGAGTGGGTCGTAAACTTCTTTTTTCTTCCAGTAGAGTCTCACTTAACTAATTTCTGCATTTTCTGTTAATATATATTTTATTTCACTATTTCTAAGCCTTTTCGTTCTTTCAACATTAAACCACAACAATATATCAATTTAACGTAAAGTGATAATTTCCAGGCTATTCTAATGTTTTAAGGATGTTATTATTTTACTACTAATTCTATGCCAGACTGGTAAGATCATATGTAATCACTCAAAAAAGAATAATCCCCAACACATAAAAATATGAATGCACTAAATTTATCTCCTCCCTAACATTTTTGGTTAACTGTTTTAAAATACTAGAATATCTCGGAAACGGAAGCTCATTTTACATTATATATGTGAAACTGATCTCCAATTCTAAATTATTAAATAATTGATTTTTTTGTTTTTCTTGTGAAAACACTTTGAAAACTTATAGAAGTTTACACATAATCTCCTAAAAGAGTAGAATTTCTTAATTTGGAGGAATGATTCAGCAGAGGGTATTGAGTTGATCTACAACAACAATAATACTTGGAAGTTCTAGGAAATTTTTACAAAGATACATTAAAATATGAAACAAAATTTAATAAAAGAACATTTTAGTAATTAAATTTAATTCATAAAATACATTTCAATTGTCTTCAAATCAGTTTTCAAAATAGACTTACATTTTAATGTTGGCAAATTTTCACTATCTTTCACATGTACTTCATCAGTGGAAGAGAAACCACCAAATGATTTTAATAATACCAAAGAATCATTTTATTATGAGTCCGTGATTTTATTATCTTCATCTCCTTCCCAAATAGCGCTTTCTAGGTTTACGAAATTGGTTAAGAATCAGTATATAGACATGGGGAGAGGAACGAAACTAATGGATTTCTTTGACTGCCTGTCGCCAAGAGAATTCCTAAGTGAGTAAATAAGTAATATAGACACAGAAAATCATCAAGATCAAATAATGGTCATCAAAGGTTTTTCTGGCACAGATGCGTAAAAATTCATGAATTCATTTATACTTAATTTTGGTCTTAATTTCTCAAGTTTTCTTTTTTTGTTTCTTTTTAATACATTTTTGCCCATCCCTGACCTGGTAAAATTTGCGAGAGCAAAAACCAGGCAGAAACCAACTATATAAAGAGATTTTATGTCAAAAATTGAAATCAATTTCATATTTTAACTTGAAATTTAATTATTAATGATGTTTCACAGTAATTTTTGATAAAAATGTTTTTTTCAAATTTTTAAAAACTTTTTTGAAACCTTGTAAATCATGTGCATTCTTTTAAAGTTAACTAATTTATGCAGTTTGTTTTCTACATTAGTAAAATAAATTTACAACATATTTTCAGGTTTGTGGTGACCCATGAGTCTGGCCGGAATAAATGACAGGCAGGAACATTTCACAGCGATCACTGTTTTAAAATGCCTATGCATTATCAAAAAGGAACATGACATAATGTGACCATACACATACATAAAAGAAAAGGAACTATGTTTATGCTCCCTTGTGCTCGAATACGGTGATCAGTCTCAAAGCAGCAGGTGGGCATTATAAAGGTTTTTACCCACCAAAATCAAAGCAGTTTTTCTCTAAATACCCAAGTGCAACACATGTTCGAGGAAACTGTCTTTGTGAGACGCTAAAACAACCACCAGTTTTACACGGATGAACCATAATACCTATCGTAGAAATTTATTACATCCAATGATAACTTGAACCTCCTTTTAAACATTTGTATCCCAAACCACTGTTCTTACAATATGAACACACACATGCATTTATATCGATTACAAATTAGTCATCTAAAAAGTTCAAAACACAAGAAAACACAAGTTGGAATACTATTTTAATACTGCTATCACATAAATAAATGCTATTTATTTTATATAAACTCAGCAATTCTGTGTTGTTTGTTGAGTGCCATCTTTTCCTGAATTTATTTTTATTTATTTAAGAATATAAATTGGTAACCCTTCCTATAAATTGATGAGCCTGTTTAATTTATTAAGGGTCCCAAAAATGCATCCTATAGATTGGTGACCTTCCAACATAAGCAAATTAGCAACACACATCCTGTGTTATTATTTTAGTTTTACTGATATTTATGATTAGTATCAGTAATGGAAAATTAAGTTTAAAAAATATTAAAGAATCATTTTTGGGATTGGAAATTAGGCTTACAATTTTTCCGATTCAGATACTGCAAAAAGTTCTGATTAATCATCCGAACACTAATATATATCAACAAAAACCATTGATTTTATATAAAGTTTTACTGTTCAAATTTTCTTTTTGTGTTTCATACTTATGTCCAAAGTGGTTATCAAATTCAAAGAACTTCCTTCTCCTCTCTCTCCTGGCCACATTTTTTTTTTACCTCTACTTTTTTTGCAAAGAAAAAAATGTTTTGGTAGGTAAGTATGAGGATCAAATCTGAACCCTTGAGGCAAAGTTGGAAATTAAAGTGTGAGAAAAAAAAAAAAAAAAAAAAAAAAAAAAAAACGTGCGACGTTAATCATTGGGCCACCGCGAAATACTAACAGAAACACGTTTGAATTTATTTAACTATTTAGAATTGGCAGGTGCACGTTTTAATGACTCAATGAGGTAAACTTTGACTGCGGGGTAGTATTTCATTTACTGCGGAAACACTTTTTTTTATTTTTATTTTCCCGAAGATGTTGGGGGGAGGGGACCAGCTCCCCATAAAAATAGCAATTGTTTGATATAAGGAAAATGCTATAAGATTATGGCTGCACTAGCTGTTGTGTTATTTTGTTTGCATCTGTCTGTATAACCCTAAATTTTTCTTGGAAGTTTATAGGAGGAGTTATTTTTTTGTATTATCGGGCTTATGATTTTCCATGGAGGTGTTTTAAGAACAGTTTTATGGATTTGGTTTGTTAGCATATTAGCTTCCCTGCAGATTGGTATCATTCTTAATCAAAGTTTTTACTGCATTTTCATTTTGGTTGAAGAGGCTTTCACAATTTGGTTTCAAGGTGCAGAATTGGTAGGGTTTGCAATTAATTTAGTGTAGTATCTTAGAGCTAGGTTGAGGCATCTAAGATCTGGAGGAGTTTCATGTGCTTCTGCATAAAGGCTTTCCACAGGAGAGGTTTGAAAAGTCCAGAGTTATATACTATGCTTTGACAAATGATTTTCTGGCAGCTTAATATATGCAGCAGCTGTAGTCTAGTTTTGATCTGATTTGTGTTCTGTGTAAAGAGTTTTTTTGTCGGCAACCCAGTTTGTGTGAGCTGGGACTTGCAGGATTTGTAGTGCTTTACTGCATTTATTTTTTTATATAGTTAATGTGTGGTTTGAAAGTTAGTTTTTGATCAAAGATGGTTCCTAGATAATTATATTTTTTTACGAAAGGATTTTTCCCCCCTTCAATTTGTAGAGATGGGATGTGGAGTTTTCATTTATTACAGAAAGGGATGCATTTGGATTTGGTTTTTGAGAATTTAAAGCCATTTATTGATTTTATTTATATTGTATTGAAGTTTTCTTTCTAAGGTGTGGATGTATTTGGATTTATGGCTGATAGAGCAATCATCCATATATAGGGAGCTCTATATATCAGGGGAGAGTTCTTTTATTACACTGTTGATTTTGATGTTGAAGAGGGAAGTAGATAAAATACTGCCTTGAGGTACACCTTGATTTTTTGAACTTAAGCAGACTTTAAAGGTTGTCTGTTAGAAAGTTTTGGATGAAATTGAGTAATCGGCCTTTCAATCCTATGTGGTGGTGATCTTTAATGATGCCATATTTCCATGTGGTGTCATAAGTGTTATCTAGATAAAAGAATATGGTGGTTACATGCTGTTTCTTAATGAAGGCTTCTCTAAAATGTTTCTAGATTGATGATATGATCAATGCATCCACAATTTTTTTGGTATCCGCATTGATTTTTTGAAATGATATTGTTTGTTTCTAGATACCACATTAAACGGAAGTTGATCATTCTTTTCATAAGCAGCTTCTTAGAGCAATACGTCTGTAATTTTCCGGATTTGATGTATCTTTTCCCGATTTTTCTATGGGAATTATTGTGGCTGGTTTCCGTATTTTGAGGAATTCTTTTTCTATCCATATTTTGTTGAACATTTGTAGAATTTGTAGTAATTCAGGGGGTATATTTTTTAAGAAACTGTAGTAGATCTCATCTGGTCCCACAGCTGAGTTGTGGTATTTTTCTATGGCATCTTTAAGTTTGTCTAGTGAGAAGGTATTGTTGTAAGGTTCTTGTTTATTGGAATCGAAGTTAATTTTATATTTTTGCCCGATTTTTCTTCATTTGGAATTGTTTTTTTTATTGTTTTGATGGTGAATTGTCAGTGAAAGTTTTGGCCAGCGTATGAGCTATATCTATATTTTGTTGTTTTTAGTGAGGAGGTGTTTGTTTGGGGCGGGGTTATCTTTCCCGAAAATTTTTCTTATCGTTTTCCAGATTCTAGGTTTGGTGGAAGTGTTGATTTGATTGACGAATTGTTGCCAACAATTTTGTTTTGATTCCTTCATTGTTTTACGTGCTATTGCTCTGAGTCGTTTATATTCTATGAGATTATTGGTTATGGGTTGCTTTTTGAATTTTCTTAAGGCTGCCTTTCTTTTTCTAATGGCTTTTTTTGCATTCTTGATTGAATCATGGTTTGTTCTTATTATTTTAAAAAATGTTTGTTATTATTATTTTAAAAAATGTTATGGTAGGTAAGTAGGAAGGATCAAAAAAAAAAAAAAAAAAAAAAAAAAAAAAAAAAAAAAAAAAAAGCCGGAAATTATTCTCTAGAGTAGATAAACTAAGGACTTTATAAAAAAAAAAAAAAAAAAAAAGCTAGATTTTTTTTTTTTTTTTTTTTTTTAACAAAAAAAAAATGTAAATTAGATATTGTTTACACATAGAAACGTTACGACTTTTATTCTGTAGATAGGCACTCGATCAAGTCATCCGGAAATAGAAATCTCCTGTCACTCTAGTAAGCCATATGCTAGCTAACAGTTGATAAAAAAACCGCTGGCGGAATCTCTAGTGCAAAAACGTTAAGTATTTTTATTTATTTTATTTTTTTTTTCTTCTAAACTAATCCTAAATGTTTTGTTACATTGTTTTAAATTTGCTTTTCGTGTTTTATGTATTTTGTCTGTATTTCTCCTGTCTTTTTGTCTGTATTCCGTATTATCCGTCCAGCCCTCCTGCTACAAAGCTGAACGTTTTAAAACAAACAAAATGCCGGCAACTAACGATAAAAAAAAAAAAAAAAAAAAAAAAAAAAAAAAAAAAAAAAATGCCGGAAATTATTCTCTAGAGTAGATAAACTTAGGACTTTATTTAAGTAGTATACTTAATATATACTATTACTGCAAGCTTGCCTGTATTGAAAATATTTTCTCCTAGTTTTCGAATCCTACCTTATATAGTTAGCCTTATGTTCAAGTACATTCGAAATATAATACAGCGCAAAGAAAGTCACTCATGAAAACGGACCTCCTAAATTAAAACCTTGAAAAATTATTTAAACTCTAATGTAAATTAATATTAAGCAGTCTTTACAAATTGATAATAGTTAATTATTGGATTTTAATTAATTATAAGATGAAACTTTTATGATTCAAACTAGATAGATAACGACAAACTTCCACCCATTAATATGGGTGGGGAGATTATCACCAAAATGCCATGAATTATTAAGTTCGCACCGGACTTACTACTTAGATATAAGTCACTTGTACCCATTCCCCTTTCTCCCCCCCCCATTTTTTTTTTTTTTTTTTTTTTTTTTTTTTTTAAAATGGAGAGTAGATAATACAGTGGATGTGTTATCGGCAGCTCCAGTAACTCTCGCTTCTCCTATTTTGTCATTCAGTCCTCATTCAATGAGTGATGTTTCTGACAAAGGGTGAAGAAAAAGCTGCTTAAAGGTCGGTACTACTTGGTGACCAGTAGTCTGAGATGTCGGATATTTTTCTGTCTTTGTCTGTCCTTGTTGCCATGTCACTAGTAAGGGTGCTGGAGGTAAACGTTTTGTCTGGGCTGACGTTATCCGCCTGATAGTCAGGGACCCGAACCTTGGATTAACCACTAAGGAGGCTGTCCTATCAGCAGGCGCAAAGTACTGGGACTGCTGTATTGCCATTTGGTGAGTGGATCTGGACCATACAGTAGTCTCTGGTGGGGCCTCTCGATGCCATACTAGTGGGTAATTGTTACGGCTTTACCTTTTCGTGTGCTACAAATAAAAAAAAAATCTTCCTGTCTTTTTCTCTCTTACTTTCCCTCTCTGTACTGCTCTAACCAAGTATGCCGACCTATTCCACAAATCCCCAAACCTCAACATGAAATATCTCCAGAATAAAAACTCGATTAAACCTAGAACCCCATCTTCCAGCGTAGACCCCTACTACCAGGTCTCCTTCTCCAATATCAGGGGTCTACGTTCCAACCTTCCAGAGGTTGAAACCCAATTACAGGAGACGAAACCGGACATATTATTTCTATGTGAAACTGGAATAGGGCCGACCACTTCCCTAGATGAGTTCATAATGCATGGATACTCCAATTTAACAGCTAAATCTGACTCCCAAGATCGCCATGGGCATGGAATATGTGCCTACATTAAGGATGGCTTCCCATGTGGCAGGGATATCTCTAGAGAAGATCCTAATTTACCCTATATGTGCTTCAGGGTTGCACTTGCTAACACCACTGCATTTATATTTGCCCTCTATAGGCCCCACAACAGCGGAGTTACTATCTTTAAGAGCATATCTGAGAAAATAGACGACATACTGTCTTCACATCCCTCGGCTAACATCCACATCTGTGGTGACTTCAACGTCCATAACGTGGAATGGCTGACCCATTCAAATAAGACAGATGATGAGGGGAGGTTTTGTCATGATTTTGCCATTGCTTATGACCTCACTCAGATTGTTCGCGAACCCACCCGTGTGCCCGGATACACCCAATCAATATGCAAGCCTCTTAGACCTTTTTCTTTCAACTTCCCCTGAGCTATGTTCATGTACCGTTCATTCTCCTTTAGGATCCTCCGACCACTCCGTCGTATCAGTTAAGATAAAAACAAAATGTAAGAAGCCATCAGACGTACCCCTCCACCGTACTGTATACCGATACTCTATGGCTGACTGGGATAGCTTCCGTACATTCATATCTGATTTACCTCTGCACTCCATGTTTAAAAAGGAAGTGTCCTCTATAGTATCAGATCTGACCGAATGGTTAATTGTAGGCATAGACCAATTCATACCATCAAAAAAATTCCAACAAAAACCTAACAGCCAGCCATGGTTCTCCCCAGAATGTGCTGCTGCTATCGCGCACAGAAATCACTTTTTCCATAACTACCAACGTAATAGATGCACTGAGACTAAAGCTGCTTTCAGGACTGCCAGCAACCACTGTAAAAGAGTAATAAAAAATGCAAGAGAGCTATATGCCCAGTCTGTTAAATCCAAGGTAGCTGATCAACGGCTTGGTTCCCACCAGTTTTGGCAAATAACAAATAGGATCCTGAACAGAAGTGTGCGTTCTATCCCAACCATTATCAATGGACCAGAGGTTATCTCGTCAGCGTCAGACAAGGCCAAACTATTTGCAAAGAACTTTGCAGCTAATTCTACCCTATGCGACGAAGGCCATCAACTCCTCATATTTCCTCCTATAACACAGAACAAGCTAGGTAATATACAAATATCTGTGCATGAGGTCGCCAAGCTAATAAAAAACCTAGATTCCAGTAAAGCAACTGGCCCTGATGGCATCCCAATTATAGTGTTAAAAAAGCTTCAACCAGAACTCGCTCCCATACTTACGAAACTATTTAAGCGCTGCCTTAAGGAGAAGTGCTTTCCGACCCCCTGGAAGACCTCATCAGTTTGCCCTGTATTTAAGAATTCAGGTGATAAGTCATCTCCCTCTCAATACAGACCAATAAGTCTTCTCTGTGTTATGAGTAAGTTACTGGAATCAATATTAAATAGAGAAATAGTCAACCACCTCAGCAGAAACAACCTTCTTAGTGACACACAATATGGTTTCCGCTCTGCAAGATCTACCGCAGATGTGCTGACGGTTATATCCCACAGGATTAGTGAATCTCTTGACAAAGGCTTCCTTTCTAGGGCAATTGCTCTTGACATATCAAAGGCCTTTGACAAAGTATGGCATAAGGGTCTACTTCACAAGATTTCCAGCTACGGTATAACTGGAAATGTTTTCTCAATCATTAAATCATTTCTCTCCGATAGGCTCATAAGAGTAGTGGTAGATGGACAAAAATCGGAGGCCTGCAATATAAATGCTGGAGTCCCTCAGGGGTCAATCCTCGGCCCAACTCTCTTCCTGATCTACATCAATGACCTCCCTAAACACATACTTAAATCATTCGTTGACATCTATGCTGATGACACGACCATCTACGGCAACACATCAAAGGCTGTAAATGACGAAGTTCTCTCGGATTCTCTCTCCTCTGATCTCGAGCGCGTGGTTCAGTGGGGGAAGATGTGGCTAGTTACCTTTAATGCATCTAAAACCAAACTCCTATCGTTACATCATCAACGCTCTGATCCCCAGCTGGCATCAATTGTGATGGATGGCTCTCGTCTGGGTGAGGCCCCGTGTTTTGACAAGCTTCTGGGTTTGACCTTTACTCCTGATCTGAAATGGAACACGTACATCAAGTCTGTTGCCAAGGTCGCAGGAAAGATGGTGGGATCCTTCTACCGCTCCAGAAGATATCTCACTACTGATGCAATTCTCTATCTATATAAAAGCCAAGTACGGCCAAGGATGGAATACTGTTGCCATATCTGGGCAGGAGCTGCCAAAAACAGCCTATCATGCCTTGACAGAGTACAAAATAGACTTCGTGGTTTAGTGGGGGATGCCCTTTTCTCTACCCTGCAACCCCTCTCCCACAGAAGAGACGTTGCGAGCCTATCCTTGTTTTATCGTTATTTTCATGGCAGGTGCTCGTCTGAACTCCAATCCCTGGTCCCCCCTCGCCAAACTTTCACGAAAAACACCCGTCTAGCTGAATCCACTGTGAAAAATTTCCCCCACTCTATATCTGTGCCTAAATCAAAACGCGGATTTCATGAGCAAAGCTTCTTTCTTAGAACTGCACGCCTGTGGAACTCTGTTCCGTCTGCCTGCTTCCCTCCGGACTACAACTTGGATGTCTTCAAGTCTAATGTTAACAAATTCCTAATGAACCGCCCCCCTAATTAAACACTTCATAAAATCTCACTAACGTGATGTACTTGCAATAACCCTTATCCCTGAGTGGCTTCCGGGCCTTGATAAGTGGTGATCACTGTGTAAAAAAAAAAAAAAAAAAAAAAAAAAACCCGGAGTCATGAGTAAAAGTAAGAAAATAAAGTGTGAAGAAAAGAAAAAAAAAAAAAAAAAAAAACATCTGCAAGGTTAACAGTTCGGCCACCAAGAAAAGTCCATTCCAGTTGTTTAGGGGGAAAAAAAAAAAAAACACAAAAAACCGACTATGGTAGGTCGGCGCGAACGTGAAAATATAATGTGAATTGTCCAGCACGCTAACCACTATGCCACAGAGCACTGCAGCTTAGTTTAGTGATTTTAAGTAACTTCACATGAAAGAACTACGAAGCCAAACCGGTGTTCTCTTCTCACCTGTTCCTTGTGAACGATCCCCAAACGGTGTTAAGTGGTGGCAGGGGGAGGAGGAATTTATTAGAGAGAAAATATTTTACCACTTCCATTGATCTTAACCGATTTTGGCCGTGACTTCTCAGCAGAAAAAGTATAGAAATCTAAGATTATCAAGGAATTTGAGAAATAATAAGCCTATAACACACCTCAGATATTGTTCTGCCGTTTGTGCATATTATATTTGCATGAAATATCTTGATTTTTAATCCTATTAAGGTCAAAATCCTACGGGGAAAAATGAGTTCATTTTATTTATATAGAGATAATGGTGTTTCATTAGGTTTGTTTATAAGGGTTGTTTTCATTTGGTGAGTTTTTTTCTTTTTCTTTGATTTAATTTGGGTTTTTTGGTTTGTTGGGTCTGTTTTTTTTTTTTTTTTGTTGTACTTTTGTAGGTTGATTATTTCCAGTGTTCAGGATTAATGTTTTGATTTCTTTCATTAAGTCTTTCATCTCTTATCAATTGACATAGTTCTTCAGTTTTTATTTCTGGAAGATTTTTTGTATAGCTTTGACAACTTTGATTTGTGTTTATTTCAGCTTTCTTGGTTACTTCTGAGTATCTTGCATTCAGAATTTTTCTGGTCTCCAAGAAAGTTATATTTTTTGTATACTATATTGTTGCTATTTCTTGTAGCCATATTTTGCACCCTTTTAAGTCAGCTGAATGGTTTTGTGCATATGAGGCCCTTTTTGCAGTTTTCGCCACATCTTACACAGATTGATGATTTGGTGCATTTGGATTGGTGTATCCAAATTGATGGTAATTGTAGCACCTTAGAGGGTTTGGGATGTATTTTTCTATGCTTATTTTTAGGTATTCAATTTTAATTTTATTTGGGGTATTTGTAGAGTCAAAGGAGAGTATATATGTATTTGTGAATATGAAATCTCCATTTCGTTTTATTTTTGTAACACTTTGGGATGAAAGGTTAGATAAAATTTCCTTAGAGCAATTTGCTAGTTCATTGCATCTAATGACTCCTTTTGATGAGTTTAGGTGTGGGTTTAATTTTTTTTTAAGTTTTAATTTTAATATTGTTAAAAGTTTGCCTAGGCTCAACAGGGATACAAGGATGATATACTCAATTTCAGTGTTATCTTAATGAACACCTGTCTTCTTTTTAATGTTACTATGGGATACGTAATAATTTAAGGGGTTTGCAGCCATGTCATTGATATACTCACTTTGTTGATTGACCCTCAGCCACCGCTTTCCACCATATATTAAAGAGTAGGTGTTATTTGTGGGAAAGGAATAAGCATGTTGTGTTAATAGTAGATTCTTGGAGTGGGCAATATATAGCGGGGCTTGACATGACCAGCCGATTGATCGGATCAGGCCCTTCTGACCACCTGTCTAGCTCAGTAAGGGCCACAGCAGTGTGTTGGGAGTGTGTGTGTGTGTGGGGGGGGGGGGTGCTAAATTCTGACCTCCAAGTCCCTCAACCACCAGGATCTCGTCCTAATGGCATCACGGGTCGCCACCCATGACCAACAGGTAGCCCCATTGAGGGACTTTTACCCTCTGCAGGGGGAGGGGGGCAGTCGGCATATTCTGATGCCCCGACGACAGGGGTCTAGTGAAATCTGATCAACTGGAAAAACTTTTAATGCTTCAAGTTGCTTGTTTAAATATTTATTCGAAACATACAAGTTGCTTGTTTAAATATTTATTCGAAACATACAAGTTGCTTGTTTAAATATTTATTCGAAACATACAAGTTGCTTGTTTAAATATTTATTCGAAACATACAAGTTGCTTGTTTAAATATTTATTCGAAACATACAAGTTGCTTGTTTAAATATTTATTCGAAACATACAAGTTGCTTGTTTAAATATTTATTCGAAACATACAAGTTGCTTGTTTAAATATTTATTCGAAACATACAAGTTGCTTGTTTAAATATTTATTCGAAACATACAAGTTGCTTGTTTAAATATTTATTCGAAACATACAAGTTGCTTGTTTAAATATTTATTCGAAACATACAAGTTGCTTGTTTAAATATTTATTCGAAACATACAAGTTGCTTGTTTAAATATTTATTCAAAACATACAAGTTGCTTGTTTAAATATTTATTCAAAACATACAAGTTGCTTGTTTAAATATTTATTCGAAACATACAAGTTGCTTGTTTAAATATTTATTCAAAACATACAAGTTGCTTGTTTAAATATTTATTCAAAACATACAAGTTGCTTGTTTAAATATTTATTCAAAACATACAAGTTGCTTGTTTAAATATTTATTCAAAACATACAAGTTGCTTGTTTAAATATTTATTCAAAACATACAAGTTGCTTGTTTAAATATTTATTCAAAACATACAAGTTGCTTGTTTAAATATTTATTCAAAACATACAAGTTGCTTGTTTAAATATTTATTCAAAACATACAAGTTGCTTGTTTAAATATTTATTCAAAACATACAAGTTGCTTGTTTAAATATTTATTCAAAACATACAAGTTGCTTGTTTAAATATTTATTCAAAACATACAAGTTGCTTGTTTAAATATTTATTCAAAACATACAAGTTGCTTGTTTAAATATTTATTCAAAACATACAAGTTGCTTGTTTAAATATTTATTCAAAACATACAAGTTGCTTGTTTAAATATTTATTCAAAACATACAAGTTGCTTGTTTAAATATTTATTCAAAACATACAAGTTGCTTGTTTAAATATTTATTCAAAACATACAAGTTGCTTGTTTAAATATTTATTCAAAACATACAAGTTGCTTGTTTAAATATTTATTCAAAACATACAAGTTGCTTGTTTAAATATTTATTCAAAACATACAAGTTGTTTGTTTTAATATTTATTCAAAACATACCCAACAAAGTAATAAAAACAATCAAACTAAAGTTTGATTGTTTTTATTACTTTGTTAGGTATGTTTTGAATTAGGAAGACAGTAGAGAAGTGGAGGTGGTTTTTTCAGAAAATGCCTTAGTTGTGCAAAAATTAAAAAGGAAAAAAACAAAAATAGAAATGTGTTAGTATAGGTGCATTTGTGTAAGGCACTCATCTGACAGCCTGACCTGGTTGCACCAGCAAATTTGAAACGAAGAAAATAAAGGTTGCTGAAGAGCTTCATTAAAAGGAATGTTATAGTTATTGACCATTCACATATAAACCCATACAAAAAAGAATACTTACTTAGCAGTAGATACAAAATCATTTAATTCCCCTCCATGTTCTTCTAATTGTTCCAAAGTTCGAGCTTCACCAGTTGATTGCAAGCCAATGACAACACACTAGGAAGAAAGAAAGGACAATTACCTGTCTTTTAAATCTTAAGTTAACACTGAGCAAAATAAGATGGTTTAGTCTTACGGTATATCAACCATTAATGGCAAATGAAACAAAGAGAGATGAAAATTGATGTTTACCTTATTAGAGACAAAAGAGATAAACTTGAAACACACATGACAGGATGTTTTAGTTTTATAATTGCTCATGTTGATATTGACAGATTCAATGAAGGATTAAAAATATATAATTCTACAAACTTGTTGTATACAAATAATGTTGAAGATTTAGATTACTTAGATTTCTCATAAGGCAAAGAAACCTTAAATTAAATTTTTGTTGAACACAACTCTTTCTGTTTCACTTAACCAATCAAGAGCCGTGGATGTCCATCAGAACTTCTAATAAATAAGTTTTCAGTTTCAAGTTTTCGATACTCTCTACCATATTCCAATAAGGATATTCATGTGCTTTAGTTTATCTCGTCATTTTTTACTATGGATGCTCCACTAACTGACACACTATAATTAAGCTTTCTTGATTTAAAACTCGATATCTGACGCAGATGACATTCATTTTATAAGTGGTTACTTTACATATATGGTCCAAGATTCAACAGGAAGGTAAAAAACCTATGGCACAGCACACTTCATAATATTCTTCATAGCAAGAGCTTTGTTGAACTAGATTATATAAGTAAAAATTTGAGCAGAATTTATTGTGTTTCAAATTTTTGACTTGAGGATTACTTTGGACTAGTTTTCACAACATTTCGGCCGGCAACTTCCGATATAAGAATTTAACACATATCCATTGCAAAATGGTTACAGGTGTAAAAAAGTAATAATTAATTCAGTGGCAGTATTCTGGAAGTTGAAAGTTCAATGCTCAGTATGAGTAATACTAAGAATACAATGACAAACTACAACTTTTATCCAATCATGACTGATGATACAAGAACAAGCTACCCTCTGGATCAAATAAAGGATTTTATTTGAAAGTCTTGAGTTTGATATAAATATTTGAGTTCAACAAAATGCACTCAAAGATGGTCAGAGGTTAAATTATTAAAATTTAAGTTAACTTGTAAAACAGTAGTTTGAATAATCCAATTAGAATTCAATTGCTTTACCTTTCCATTTTTGACAGCTTCTCGTGTAAGTTTCACACAATGTGCAACCTTAGCTGATATACAAAGATATTTGAAAAAGCGTTGGTGAGCTGACCAGAATTGACCCCACATGGATTTTTTCATCCGCTGTTCAGCTCCAATCAAATCTGCAGCATTCTGGAACAATTCTCGAGCACGGACCCACTACAAAAAAATAAAATTTATATTATTCAATCAGAATTTAAGTTTAAAGCAAATAATATGGCATATCACATTTTTCAAGTAGCGTTGTAAAAATAGTATTTTTTATATATTTATTATTATTTGATTATAGCTGTCAGTTTTTGTTTGGAGTTAATTTGCAGCGATGTAATTAATATGTTGAAAGAAAAGAAAAACAAGGATTTAATGGAGAAAAGAAAAACAAGGATTTAATGGAGAAAAGAAAAACAAGGATTTAATGGAGAAAAGAAAAACAAGGATTTAATGGAGAAAAGAAAAACAAGGATTTAATGGAGAAAAGAAAAACAAGGATTTAATGGAGAAAAGAAAAACAAGGATTTAATGGAGAAAAGAAAAACAAGGATTTAATGGAGAAAAGAAAAACAAGGATTTAATGGAGAAAAGAAAAACAAGGATTTAATGGAGAAAAGAAAAACAAGGATTTAATGGAGAAAAGAAAAACAAGGATTTAATGGAGAAAAGAAAAACAAGGATTTAATGGAGAAAAGAAAAACAAGGATTTAATGGAGAAAAGAAAAACAAGGATTTAATGGAGAAAAGAAAAACAAGGATTTAATGGAGAAAAGAAAAACAAGGATTTAATGGAGAAAAGAAAAACAAGGATTTAATGGAGAAAAGAAAAACAAGGATTTAATGGAGAAAAGAAAAACAAGGATTTAATGGAGAAAAGAAAAACAAGGATTTAATGGAGAAAAGAAAAACAAGGATTTAATGGAGAAAAGAAAAACAAGGATTTAATGGAGAAAAGAAAAACAAGGATTTAATGGAGAAAAGAAAAAAAAAGGATTTAATGGAGAAAAGAAAAAAAAGGATTTAATGGAGAAAAGAAAAAAAAAGGATTTAATGGAGAAAAGAAAAAAAAAGGATTTAATGGAGAAAAGAAAAAAAAAGGATTTAATGGAGAAAAGAAAAAAAAAGGATTTAATGGAGAAAAGAAAAAAAAAGGATTTAATGGAGAAAAGAAAAAAAAAGGATTTAATGGAGAAAAGAAAAAAAAAGGATTTAATGGAGAAAAGAAAAAAAAAGGATTTAATGGAGAAAAGAAAAAAAAAGGATTTAATGGAGAAAAGAAAAAAAAAGGATTTAATGGAGAAAAGAAAAAAAAAGGATTTAATGGAGAAAAGAAAAAAAAAGGATTTAATGGAGAAAAGAAAAAAAAAGGATTTAATGGAGAAAAGAAAAAAAAGGATTTAATGGAGAAAAGAAAAAAAAGGATTTAATGGAGAAAAGAAAAAAAAGGATTTAATGGAGAAAAGAAAAAAAAGGATTTAATGGAGAAAAGAAAAAAAAAGGATTTAATGGAGAAAAGAAAAAAAGGATTTAATGGAAAAAAAAAAACTAAAACAAAAGGACAATTATATATAAAAAAAAACTATGCACAGAAAAATGAATTTTAGAATTTATTTTTTTAACATTGTCTTTTTTAATTCTTATGGTTTGATAATATAACCAACGCATTTAGTTATAGATGGTCATATAGTGATCTTTACTTATATATTATAGGCACTTTGGTTGAGTGTTTCCTATTGACTCCAAAATGGTTAAACTTTACACAAATGTAGTCATTACAGAAGAAACAGTCCAATTTCAACCAACCTAACATCAAAGGTGCATTTAAGAAGTTTTATCACTGCACAAGCAGAAGGGCCAGTCATAAAATCAACAGTAGGTTCTTTGATAAGACAGCAGCACATTCCTCCCAGAAAAACATGGTGGACTCTCGACTAGAGCAGGCAATCAATATATTTGATTGAAAAATAGGCAATTACTCTAATTTTGATGACGATACAGTTGTTGCAGTAGAAAAGACATGATTTCATTTGTTTGATAAAAATCAGTTTTATTTTTTTGTTGCAAACCATCTACTAGGTAGCCAGTTATATAGAAATCCCAAGAGTGAAAGGAGTCTTCTATCATAGATGAAAGTCACACAATGTTCAATGAGCTAGATCGGAGATGCACACTCATGCTCTCTACCAATCAAAGTTATGAGAACAGGACCATTGCCAGTATCCTCACAATGCAAATCAGGACAGTTTAACACTTGAGGGCACAGCTCAACGGTTATGATCTTTGATGTGGTTTAAAGTGAGAGCCACATCTTCGAAGTTGGCTTGAAAGTCAACACCAAAGTGTACTTGGATGTGCTGAAGAGTGTGGTGATCCCCTGATGCAATCAGGTGGCTGCTGGTAGATCCTGGGTGAGGCAGCAGGACCTTGCACCAAATCACAAGTCCAAAGAGACCCAGGATTGGCTTTAGAAGGAGTGCTATCACTTTGTACCCCTCTTTGGGGGAGCTGGAAGCTGAAAGCTTGATTGGCTTACAGCCAAACTAAAGTGCACAAATTTATTTCTTCAGCTATGTCAACTCATTCACTTTCTGCATGTCAACTTTTTAATCGCTAAATTAGAACGTTTTTCAATCCTTTCCATTCCTGGCCAAGCGGTAAAATGTCATGTTTACTTTTATTTTCCGATCCACCTTCGCATCAAAGCTTCGGGGTTCGAGTCTGCCTGCCTACAGATATAGATATAAAAGGCAAAATGTGTGCATTTTTTTGTGTATGTCTGGCAAAAGCTTTTTTATGGGCGCGCTCGGTGGGGTCACTTATTCTTAAAACTTTTTATATACTTTCTAAATTATAATATCTATGAGTTACGAAGGGAGGTCACATCTATCTTTAATTTGTCAAACTTTTAAATATCAACAGCAATCACTTCTATCAGATAATGAATCTCTTGTGACATGTGGTCATTTATATCCTAAACTTTCTTTTAGACCAATATTGATCCTCTAGTAGTTTGGTGTTTTGCTGGAGGTTCATAGTTGTTCCTGAAATTCATTGTGCTTTCTTTTCTTTTCTACAACTTTTGCTTCTTTTGGATGAACCTTTCTAAGATGGTTTAACATATTAGCCACTGTAAAAGTTTCTGCTGATTTGCTACCCTTTGATTTGATAGTTTGACATAACTTGCTGGCAACTGTATTCATATTCTTAGGATGGACATAAAAATACTTCCAGCAGAAACCAGTTGAAGGTTTTTGTCAATAATTAGTTAATTTTTTTTTACATATTTAAATTACTTATATCTGATATTTAATTAGTAATTTATCTTAATACATTATCTAAACCAGAAAAATAAAAATATATATGTAATGGTAAAAAAAAAAAATCATAAAATGATGAACAAGAGTACAACTGAAGAAGGCTTTATTTCCGATTTGCACATTGCACAATTTACTGTACAATTCCTTAACATGTAAACTGAAAAATTAATTTTCTTTGACAGTAATTTAAAGTACAAAATAAGGAGGGAAATTTTCCATATTCTTCCATTTATTTACCTCAAATTCAGTAAAAATCTACATTTTAACAGCATGTCATGCCTGTTATTTGATAATACGATGTAGATGATACCTCTTTGATAAATTTTAACTGGCAAGCAAAAAAAGAAGAAAAGTTATTTTCTTTTGCTTACAATTAATATTAGTATCATTTATGATAAAAAAAACTTGCTGAGAAATCGGCATTAGAAAATCTATTAATCAGCCAATAAATTGATTATCGGCTAATCCCTAGCTACAAACCATATTTTGTTAATTTCTTTGAATGATATCATGGTGGCCATCTTGGATTTCCTGGTTGCCATCTTCAATTTTTCAGAGTAATGATAACAAATGATAATGTCCATCAAAATAATATTCCGCATGATACCTTCTATTTTTATAGCTGTTTTATGATGTTTATACTTAAAGCCGTTAAAATGAAATTTTAATATGATAATTAGTTTCATGTACTTGAAAACATAATAGTAATCTGTAGAAAATTTCCTTCAATTTGATATGCAATATTTTGTTTATAATTTCTTTGAATTATGTCGTGGTGGCCATCTTGGATTTTTCATGATGTGATAATGGCAAATGATAATGTCAATCAGAATAATACTTTATATGATTAGCAATCCCACACCATTTTTTTTTTCTTTGAATAAACTCAAAATCAAGCATTATTGAAAAGAGCATAAAAAAATCTTTAGTTTTTAAAATCGGCCCATTAGAACTGGAGTTATGACAATTCAAAGTATCAAAAAAATGTGTGGTTCACTGGACATTTTGCCTTAAGTCAGTCCTATTTAAATGCATACAAGCTTGTGACTGAAAATGGTAGGAAATTTGCACAATTTACAGACTAACCTATCTTTAAAAAACTATCTCCAGATCTTTTTAAGATATTATGATGAAATTTTGAACATATAATACCATGAAGGCTCAGTTGGTGTTATTTACGACCAACTCACTTAGTAACTTACAGACGCTTTATTTTAACAGTTTTAAGTAGAAACATAAAAACAGCTAAGAAAAATGGTAAGTAAGGCTTTATCATTATAGGAAGTATTATTCTGATGGACATTACCATTTCCCATTATAACATCATGAAAAATTCAAGATGGCGACTAGGAAATCCAAGATGCCACTATGACATCATTCAAAGAAATTAACAAAATATGCCTTGTAGCATATCAAATTAAAGAAAATTTTGTACAGATCAGAATTGTTTTCACATACATTAAACTAATTAGCATAATTAAGTTTTATTTTAACAGCTTCCAGAAGAAGCCTCATAAAAAAACAATTCTAAAAATGTGAGGTAAGACTTTATCATCATGCGAAATGTTATTCTGATGGACTTGATCATTTGTCATCATTACACTGTGAAAAATCCAAGATGGCAACCAGGAAATCAAGATGGCCACCACGACCCCATTCAAAGAAATTAACAAAATATGGGTTGTAGCATATCAAATGGAAGGAAATTTTGTACAGATTACAATTATGTTTTCAAGATCATTAAACTAATTAGGATGTGATCTACCACCAGCGTGCAGGCTATGCTTACAGGTTTCATCGTTAATAGTCGGATTTAAATAGCGATTTCTTCGAATATACAAATCACAACAAAAATATTAAAATACCATTTTAAAGTAAATTTTATTGTGAATCCAGTTATATAAATTTTATTTTGATGGAAATAGGAGAAATGTACTTATTACGGATTTAAAAACTATTGAGTGTCAGATTAAGTAGCAGTGTGTACCTTGAACGTTATGGTGTCTGGTATTGCTAATATTTTTCTTAGCTGTTTTTATGATGTTTCTATTTTAAATCATTAAAATTAAACAAATATGCTAATTAGTATGTAAATTAGTCTGTAAGTTACCAAGTGAGATGGTCGTAAATACAGCCATCTGAATCTTCATGGTGTTATGATAGTATGTTTAAAATTTCATCACATTATCTTTAAAAGAACTAAAGATGGATTAATTTGTAAATTATGCAAATTTTCTCCCATTTTCTGTCACAAGGTTATATACATTTGAGTAGGACTGACTTAAGACAAAATGTCCAGTGAACCATACATTTTTTGATACTCCGGTTTTAATGGGCCGATTTTTAAAATTAAAGATAATATTTCTTTGTTTTTTATGCTCTTTTCAATTTGATTTTATTAGATGCAAAGAAAATATTTATTACTATTATATGCTATTGGAATATTTAACCAAATAATATTTTTTAAAAGAAAATGATCATCAGTAACTTATTTGTCATTTCTTCTTTGCCGCTTATTTTTTTCATAATTCCAAATTGGACCTTACCAGTGGTGAGTGCTTCCAGCTGAATAGTGACCTTTAGTGTATCTAGAAATCACCAATATAGCAAGTGACCAGACAAACAAACTGAGATGTCTCAGAGAGTGAAAGGTCTGTTTTGGTACCTCCAGAAACCCATTGGACAGGAAATCTTTGTGCACCCTTGAGCTGAATTTGTTAATATATATATCTGATAAGTTTTTGTGAAGTACAAAATTTACATATTGCAATTACGAGGGAAAGACAGGTTTTGATATTCATAAGAAAAAGAGAGACAAGAGATGACAGTTGACAGGTTTCGCCCTCACTCTTCTAGAGCTGGCTCAAGGGATTTATTTGATTTATAAAAGTGAGAGAAGCAAAAAAAAAAAAAAAAAAAAAAAAAAAAATATGCATTTAAAATATAACGTGCTAACAGGGAGAAACGAAAAATATATATCTAAAATAAACTTACGTATAATACAATGATAGAATCACTTGGAGGCTAATCACGTTCAAACCTAAAAGACATTCCTTTCATTTATATAGAAACGGTCTTTTTAAATAAATGGATAGCCTCCAAGATCTCCAGGTGAAAATCCAAATGAGCACGACTGAAAATGATAAATACTGTGTACTTTCCAATCTTAATATTCGTCTGCACTATAGCTACATCAAAGTGATAAACTACATTATTGATTGAGGGGGGAGGGGGAATCTTTTCAAGAGGATGCCATTAACAGTTTTCTAAAAACCCAACATGTTGGAAGCAAAATAGCTTTTTTCTACTGTTGAGCAAATTTGCTTGGCAAATTTATCACTTACTGACGGTTACCATAATAAAAGAATATAAATTGGACATTTAGCCACTGTATTGTTTTTATTTGAGGAAATTCATTTATTTTTTTATTCAATAACTGTGTCTGGAGAAATGGGATGTCAGAATCATAGAATATTCTAATAATTAGTAAACTAGTTTATAATTTAAATACCATTTAATCATGGCAGAAACCTTAAATTATTTACAAACACGATGTACATGTGTCAGCGAAGCCGTCATATTGTCCTCTGTTGCTCTCTCAAACTGTCTAGAATTATGTAAAGATCTATAAAGGGCGATAACTTACTTTATTAAAGATATTCTCCTTTTGATCACTATAACACCTCCCCTTTGAAATATGATGCTTGTAGGATGTTTGATGTGGATCTATTTGTAGAGTTCAAGTTGGTTTGCACCTTCGTTGCATCTTTTGGATTGGGCCTTTCTCTCAGACTTGCTTTGTGTACTGCATATTGTCTAAACACTGAGTATTCAAATGTGTCCAGTAAAATATTTAATGGAATGATTAAGTTGATTGTCTCTTTGGAATGAGTGACAGTCTTTTGCCAATACAGGTTGTGCTGGTAGGAATTTATGTGACCTTGCTCCATAAAAGCAATTGAACTAGTTTTCCATCGTCCTTTTCTTGGGAAGATTATTTGACGGACGAATAGCATCCATTGGTAAACCTATTTTCCTGCTGATCAGTGCTTCAGCAGGAAACTTTTCATTTGGGCAATTTGGTTTTGGGGTAGCTCTGCAGCTAAGAAACATTTCTATGATCTCTTTTAAGGATTTCCCTTTTAACTTCAAGATTGCTCTTATGTGTCGACAAAGCGTTCAGATTGGTCATTTGATTGTAGATGAAAAGGTGGATATTAGATACTAAATACTGTTTTGTTTACAGAAGTCAGAAAATTCTGCTAAGGTAAATGCAATACCATTATCAGAAATTAAGATTTCAAGAACGCCCAACCTACTGAGAATTTCTTGTAGTTTCTTTACAGTTTTATTTGAGCTAGTATGGTTCATTTGGAAGACTTCTGGCCACCTACTGTAAGAATCAACCAATATTAAGTAATATTGTCCATCAATTGGTCCATGTGTAGTCATGACCAAGGCATTCCTGGGCTAAGCCATGAATGCAATGTTTTCCGACAAGACTTCAGAACCAGTTGACATTTAGCAAAACTTTTTACAAGTTCCTCTGTGTTCCATAGATTTTAAATAAAGATCTTTTCTGAAAAATAGTTACACTTGCTGGTCAGTGCATGTTTATGAGATGAAAATGTCAAACTTTCTGTAATAATGGATCTGCGGCTGTAGCCTCTTGGATCATCTCTGAAGTGACAGGTAGCGATCTCACTGAAGAAACAAACGCAGAGACAACTTCAGGTTCCACAGATAGCAGCGATGATAGTCTTCCACTTTTGATAAGAAATGAGCCTGGATAACACATCTGCCTGGCCAATTTTGCTACCTGATTGGTACTTCATAGAAAAATTGTAAACTAAAGCAGTTGACCACTTTTGTAAGTGGTTTGCTGTATTAACTGCAATTCCTTTCCTAGAACCAAAAATACTTATTAAGAATTTGTGGTTTGTGATCAGAGTAAAATGTTGGTCATATAGCATTTTGTGAAATTTCTTTACTGCGGACTTTTTTCTCAATTTGGCTATACTTTCGTTCAGTGGGTGTTAACAACTTTGATGCATGTGCAATGGCTTTTTGGCTTCCATCAGGAAAAATGTGATATTACTGCTCCAACTCCATAGTCAGAAGCATCCGTCACAATAGTAATGTCTAATGATGGATTGTAGTGTGTTAGCAATAGATTAGAACTAAGTGTTTTGATTTTCTCAAATGATTGTTTGCATGTGTTTTCCATATCATTTTGTAAAAGGTTATTCAGAGGTCCCTGTAACTTGTACAGTTCAGGTAAGAAAGAACCATAATGATTTACAAGGCCCAGGAAAGATCGTAGTGTTGCAACATCCTTTGGAGCTGCCATGTGCTTTATTGCCTGAATATTGTGTGGATCTGGTTTTCAATCATTTTTGTCGAATATGAATCCAAGGTATTTTACAGAAGTCTGAAAGAATTTGCACTTGTCTCATCTTAAGTGAAATCTATATTGTTGAATTCAATTCAGCATGGAAGTAAGATGATACAGTAGTTACTCTTGGGATGTACCTGTAACAATAATATCATCCATGTAGGTGGAAACTCCTGGCAATCCTGTGAGTACTGTATCCACAGTTTGTAGAAATAACACTGAAGTTGAATTAACTCCAAATGGAAGGCGGTTAAATTGAAGTAATCCCTTGTGGGTGATAATAGTGAGAAGATTTTTGAAACCTTCAACTTCCATTTATAGATATGCATCTGTGAGGTGCAGTTTTGAAAAATAAGTTCCATCATTAGAGTTTTGGAAACAGATCTTCTGGTATGTGTAGTGAATACTGAGGTGTCTCCAGTCTGTCATTTAGTCTTATGCTGAAGCCTGCACAGATGTACTTTGCCGTTAACCTCCTTCACAATGACAACAGATGCTGCGCAGAATGACTAATTTGTAGGTTGGATTATTCCATCTTGTTGCAGGCGATCCATTTCTTTTTCTACTGTAGCTAAAGCTGCATATGGTACCGAATGCTTTGGATGAAGACTGGCTCTGCATTTACCTTCAGTTTTAGAGTCGCTTTAATTTTTAGAACATCCAAGACATTGAAAAACCATGCTGAACTTTGTTTTAAGTATGTTCTTAAAATTTCAGCATCTGCTGCAGCATTAATAGTGAAAGAATTGAAAATTGCCTTTAGGGGAACATTGAAAAGATCAAGTTCTTCAATAAAATCCAAACCACAAAGATTCAAGGTTGATGCATCAGAAACATAATACCTAAAAAATTTTTCCCCTTAAGAGCCATTGCATTTTAACTCATCAGTTAGCTGTATATTATTTCCATGATGCACCACAAGCAACATGAGTTGTCTTCTTAAGAGTTGGTTTTCCAAACAATTCCCATGTTGGACATGAAATTAAAGTGATACCCAAAGCAGTATCAAACGGAAAGTTCATTGGCTTGTTCATCTCAACAAACATATTTTCTCCAAACTTTAAAATTTACGTTAAAAATGGCAAAAATTGAATTTGATGTGACTTTCTGGAAACTTCCTGGCGTTTTTCTGTGGTTTTTATCTCATGACTGTGCAGTGTTCATCCTGGATTGGTTGGTTGTTTTTATTTTATGGCATATCAACCCTTTTCAGGTTATTTAATGCCGAATCCGGTGATTTTGAAGAAATTTTTTTTAATAGAATATATGTTTTTTGCAAGTTAGTTTCTATTTAACCCATAGTTGGGACCCTAACAGGTACTACCACTTCGGGTTAGAGTGGACCTGGGAGCAATGGCAATTAAAGGGTGGCTCCACACTCCCCAAAGCCACAAGCTGTGGCCTCACCACTGGATATAGTTTAAGGCATATCCAGGACCGTTCATCCTGGAAGTGTTGCAGTTATTTTTAGCACAAAATCTGTCCTTATGCCCACAACGTGAACAATATTGACATGTGTGTCTCTTAAATGGCAAAAACGAGCATAGTGCATCTCCCCACATAACAGGGTGTTGGAGGCTTCCTGTTGGAATTTCTCTACAAATTTGATGTTTGAAACTGATGGGCTTTTTTGTTGCATCATTGTGTCTCGTTTTAGATTTATTAATGGTTGACAATCTGTGGTCAGAATTTGTACCATCATTTCTTCATCAACCATAGACAGATGCGTATGTATGTTTGCAACTTCTGGAGATTATAACCTTTGCGATGAAAATGAGGCATTTGAATTAATCCTCTGTCAGCGATTTTAGACAAAAATTTTTGTATTGTAGACTAGCAATTCCAGCACATTCGGCAAAATCGTCTGTAGCATTTTTCTTTAATTTCAAACAATTGTAACGAATATTAAATAAAGATGCTGACTCACCAAAATATTAAATAAAGATGCAGACACACCAAAATATTAAATAAAGATGCTGACACACCAAAATATTAAATAAAGATGCTGACACACCAAAATATTAAATAAAGATGCTGACACCCCAAGAATGTTTGATAACTGTGCTATCGTTTTTTTTTTTTTTTTTTGAAAGGATGAAATTTGAATAGCTTTCTTGTTTGCTAAGTAGTAAACACACTCTTTATGTGTCATTCATAGATGTAAATTTGTGTTAAAACTTCTACTGTCCATACGAAGCAATAAAAGTTTGTTTTAATCTGGCTTGAATGAATAATCCGTTATTTTGCCTGCTATGGTGTCCAGACAAATTGATTTTGATGTTTCCATTAATTTTTGTGAAATTGTGCTGTAATTCAGCTTGCTTGTTGGTTCTGCAACATCTTATCCAATAGACGCAAATAATTCCACTTTTTTTTGTTTGTTTGCTTTTCAGAAAAGATTAAAAAAAAATTTTTTTTCAAGACCATGTACATTTTTTTTGTTTTGAGATCTGGTATTTAATTCAATCTCATGTCTTTGTCAAATTTTGTTATGTTCACAAAATGGGATGTCAAAATCATGGATATTCTAATAAAAATAAACTAACTCATTATAATTAAACTTACAATTTATTCACAGCAGAAGCCTTAAATTATTTACAGAATAATATTCATGTATTAGCGAAGCTGCCATATTGTCCTCTGTTGCTCTCTTGAACACTAGTCTTCTTTAAAGATCTGTAAAGGGCGATAACTCTTTATTAGTTATTCCCCTTTGATCGCTTTAACAATGACTAACTTAATCACATAAAGAGAGTCCCCCATTATTGAATAAAGTATCCTTGATTATTTTCAATTCTTCATCCAATTTAAGTTTTGAACAAATAAAGGCACTATGTGTTAGACTCCAAATTAAATTATATACATGCATGGTTCTGGTGTCCAGTAAATTGCCTGAATACAAGATAATGTTATATTTATTTACCAATACAATATATACAATGTTATATATATTTACCGAGACTAGAGGTTATATTTATGGCCTAAGGCAATGTTACATGTGTGATAGTACAATCAGGTTATCATACATCCACGTGGCTCAGAGTTACAGAAAAACACCAGCTGTGTCTTAACAGGATTAAATGAAACAAGTCATTTCCTACCCCAATCTACAACTAAATCCAAATAAACCTGCAGATTCAATTGATCGAAAGGAGATGGGCAAGAAGCAACATCAAAATAGAGAATGGTATCAGCAGCAATAGATGTTGATACCATTCGGAATAATATTCCCGGGAAGGTCATTGATGTAGAGAGGAAACAGAGTTGGTCCTAGAATAGAGCCCTAAGAAACACCAGCATTGGTAGGAAAAGAGAATGATGAGAATCAAAAAAACTTGCAATTTTCATTCAGAAAGAAAAGGCCTAATAATGTCAAAAACCTCATCATAAATACCATAACCATAAAGTTTATGCCACATTGACAAATGCCTTCGAAATTTCAAGCACAATGGTCTTACCCTCTCCTGAATTGTCCATAAACTGACTGATCCACTCAGTGACAAGTTAAAAGATTGGCAGATGAACAAAAACCATAAAAGCAATACTGAACATCACTAATGCTACAATACTTTAAAAATGTATCCATTAAAAAAGTTAGAACTCAGATTTCAGTTTTTTGTATATAAAATGCATTAAAATTCAACTAATACTAGAACTGTTTAAAAATCAATATATTGGAAGATTTCTTTCGTATTAACACCTTCCTCACCAAAATATGCGATTCTACCCCTTTTTAAGGCAATTACATATGAACACTTTGAAAAACTTGGCAGCAGAAAAAAATATAAATTTAAAAATTTTATGTAAAATAATCTGATTTCATAAGAGTTAACCAATTTTTTAATGAAAAATAAATCCTGTTTTTTGCTTAAAATTTGTTTTAGATGATTATTTGGGGTTTTAAGAGGGTCTTTGTGTGAAAAAGGGGCTCGTCTTGCTACTTAAGATTTTGAGTTAGCCATAAGGCTAGGGTCGAACATAAAGACTTTGCAGAAAAAAAAAAAAAAAAAAAAATATTTCAGAGTGAAAGATTAGTTTTACATATTCCATAATTTCCACACCATTCAAGTGTTTTAGTGCAATTAATTTTTCTATGGGACAAATGTGTTTTTAAGATGGTTGGTATGATGAGGACTAGTTGCTTAGATTAAGGGTTGGTGATAGGATTAAGGGATTTTTCTTTAAGTGTGTGTATGTGTGTGAGGTGAGGGGGCTTGTACTGATTTAGGAATAACAGTATAACATGTTCAAGGGAAGGCATTTTTAAGAGGTGAACTTGTCACTTAATATACCTCTTTCCCACAGAAGAGAAGTTGTGAGCCTGTCTCTGCTTTATTCTTATTTTCATGGCAAGTGCTCATTTGAGCTTTAATCTATGCCCCCGCCCCCTCGCCAAACTTTCATGAAAAACACTTGTCTAGCCAAAACTATTACCAATAATTTCCCCCACTATCTGTGCCGAAACCTAAACATAGATTCCATGAACAAAGCTTCTTTCTTAGAACTGCATTCCTGTGAACTCTTCCGTTTGCCTGCTTTTCAGCTGACTACAATTTGATTTTCAGCAAGTCCAACAAACAAGTTCTTGATGAATCGTCCCTCGAAGTAATCCAATTTACAAAATCTTCACTACTTATGGGATTATAGCGTAGTAATCATAACTAATATATACCCATTATACCCTTATCCTTGAGTGGCCTTTAGGTTTAGAGCGCTTGAAAAAAATATCGTGATTTTAGAGCGCTAAGACAAGATTGGATTCATTTTACACTGAATTATGTGAAACTGTTCCTCCTTCACTCTAAATTATTTATTTTTCACCAATGACATTCACATGTAATCACCTAAAAAAAAAAAATAATAAAAAAAAAAAGTTAAACGTAGAATCTTATTTAGTTTTTTCTAAATTGGTGACTAGAAAGTAATGTTATAACAAGTTTGAAAATTGAATATGCTTGAAGATAGAATATATTTTGAAATCAGTATTTCTTGAAGGAGCCACAAACTTAAAGTTAATGCTATTTTTTCTGTATATGCTAATTTACAAAACTGTCATCGATTTTTATAAACAGCTGTTGCATTATAATTATTAGCGACTAGCAGGACCTATTAACCAGCGTCGCTAGAATGTTGGGTGTGTTTATACTATGCTCGGGCAGGTCATAAGAAAAATACACAACTTTGCATACACAAACATAACAAAAAAAAAATCGCAACTTCACATGTGCAATAATAACGTGATTAAGTAAATTATACCCATGTAAAGTTAGTGAAACATTTTAATAAAAAAACAATAAAAACAAAAGGAAACGATTGTTTTATATCCTGTGTTCGTAATAATATTTTAGTAAAAGCAAATTATCATATCGTATGTATTACAAAAAATTAAATATAATTATGAATCCTTTTTTTTTATAAGTGTCACTGTAACTGAAGTCAATAAATAACAAGGTAAATAAATAAGTAAAAGAAAACTCCAACAAATAAGTACACGCGCCAAATTTCATTCAACTTTCTACAGGAAAAAACAAAAAAAAAAAACAACTTGTTTTTACATTTTTATTTAGCGAATCTATATATAAATTCATATTCCTGTCTGTTTGTTCACAATTTGATTAATATATACAAAATGTGTTTTACTTTAATCTTTCATTTATTTCTATATATAGTACGATACTTGGAAAAATATACAATTAAGAGATCACCTTATTTGCATATGACATTAAGAAAAATTGATTTTACTAAATAGTGATATCTTAGTTAATGTTTTTAGCGAGAGAATTATACAAAAATTATATTGATAATATATTTAATTGAATTTATTTAGGAATTAATATTTCCAACAGTGACCTTTTTTTAAAACTTTTTTTTGAAGAGTTATTTGCCCCTAGATGTTATCCATAAAAAACAAAAAAAAAAAAAAAAAAAAAACGTTTACCAAATATCATTTGGTAATTTCATACAGTTTCTCGCTGGAAAAATAATTCTGTGTAGATAGAAAAAATGTTTGGCTTTCATTGTGTTTTTTTTTTTAAATATTAAAAAACAAACAAACAAACAAACCCACTTACAAAAAAAATGAAAAGATTTCATTTGTTTTATTTTATTCCTTACGGCAATACAGAAATTGGTAAATTTTTACCACGTAATTCAGTGTCGTTTAATACCTAAAAAAATGAAGATCTATTGCCCCCCCCCCTAAATTCCACAATTTACATTTTTTCTTTTTTCGCATTAATTTCATCGATTACAAACTTTACAAACAATTAGAAAGGTAACTTTATACGATGTGACCTAGCGGCGTTTAACCCCTAAAAAAAATAAAAAATAAAAAAAAAAAAAAAAAATGAAGATCTACTTTTTTCAGCCTAGTACATTTAAAACAGTCTTCATAAATATTTTGAAAGAAATTTTGAAAAAAATAAATAACATGTTAGAGTGGGGGATCACTTTTCTATATAAATTTAACGTAAAATAAGCACCCACTTTTTGGCCACCAAGCATCCAATGAGACAGGTCACCTCTAGCATTTTTTCAAGTTTGGCGATTGAGGGGGACGTCAAAATCTGACAAATACAATTTTTTTTTCTCGTGTGTGGGAGGGGAGGAATTACATTGGAAGCATAAAATAATGATAAATTTAATTATTTCTTATGAGACCATTCTGTACTTTCACCTAACAATTTATCAAACAAAAAGCCCAAAATATGACAAATTCAATTTATGGGAATTGCATTCAAAACATAAAACGACAAATAAAAAACAAATCCAAACGCCCCCCCCCCCAAAAAAAAGACAGTAAAAAGGTGCCATCACAAAAAAATAAAGGTAAATGTGTAGTTTAGCGGCATAAATTATTTGACAGACAAAAAAAAAATATATAAAAACTATTTTTATAGAAAACATTATAAGGCCCAAAAGTTGAAATAAAAAAAATAAAAAATTCATTTTTATGTTTTTTATCATTTTTTTATTGGACTAAATGTGCACACCTTACACATTTAAAATTTCCCTTTTAGGCTTGGCAGATTGGCCTTTTTAAGGCTAAATTTGGCCTTTTTACGCTCTTTCATGAAAGAAAAAAAAAATATGGCAGCCAAAAACAAAGTTCATGAAAGACCTTAAAAAGGCCAAATTTTAAAAGCAATATAGCAGCCTCGAATAAATATAAATGATAAAAAATAATAAAAATGAAATTTTTTTTCTGGTTTTATTTCAGCCTGTGTTTTATATAAAAATAAATAGTTTTTGTATTTATTTTGTCTGGCAAATAATTTAAGTCACTAAACTACACATTTACCAAAATAAAAAAATAAATGCACATATTAATGTCTATAAACGTCATTTTTTTAGGTTCACAAAATCCTGTGTTTTCTTAAGACAGTGATCCCTCCTGCCGAAATATCTGGTGCAGAGGGCATCAGATACTTCTTTTTGAGGGCAATTAAATTTACATGTTTTTATCTGTTCTTTTATTTTGGAAATTGTTGTGGGGGTATCCACGTTACCCATAATGAAAATAATTAGTATAGCAGGCGTGTTTTAAATGGAACTTCATGTCACCCAGGCAATGCTGGGTACCCATACTAGTAAACAATTATATTTGAAAAACCATGTTTAATATTTTTATAATCCAACAACAGTGCTGAAATTCAGGTTTTCGATTGTAAAACAAAACTAATTTTTTTGATAAATCTCCGTGTGGCGTACTGCTGACTTATTTTTTCTAAATAATTAAATTGAATAAAGTTTATTTTTACAATAATGTGTATACATTTAACTAGCGACTAAACATAAAAATATATATAAAAATATGTGTATTATTTTTAAAAAGTCAAAGTTATGCAATTGGAACGAAGTTAGCTTCTTTTTTTTTTAATTAACGAAACTTCATCCCAGTTGCATGGACTGGATTTAAAAATACTAAACGTGTTTTTTTCATATATATTTTTACATTTAGATCGCTAGACAAATGTATAAACATTCTTGTAAAAATAAACTTTATTCAATTTTATTATTTAGAAAAAAATAATTCAGTGGTACACAAAACAATTTTATCAAAGCATAGTTTTGTTTAAGAAAAAAAAGCTAAATTTATTCCCGTTGCATAATTTTGATTTTTAACGCTAGATAAATGTATAAACATTCTTATAAAAATAAACTTTATTCAAATTTATTCTTTAGGAAAAACAATACAGCAGTACGCCACACAGATTTATCAAAAAAATTATTTTTGTTTTACAATTGAAAACATTGACTTCAGCTCCAGTAAAATGACTTATTTCTGTCTCTCTCACTCCCACTCTATCTGTAACTTTCCCTCCCTCCGAGTTACTATAAACAGGAGTTGTATCGTGTAGCTGGTCATGATGTGTCATTAATCAATTATGTTTTGTGAGTGTGATATTTTCACAAATAAATAATATAAGTTCAGAGTTTCTAAGTGGAACAAATCCGTGAATAATAAAATGTAAGATTATGCACGTACCGAAAATGTTGGAATTGTAGAATGAATACTTCTCACCCAATCAGCAGCGCCGGGTATTTTAAAGGGGAAATCATCATTTGTGTCAGATGTAAAGGTAAGAGTATACGTTTGTGTAGGAAATCTGTAGTTAATGACGGTTAACACCCAGGAAAAGTAGGAAAAAGTATAAAGGAACCCTGTGTAGAATGGTGTCATAAGAATAGTCGGTAAAGTGAGGGTAAAATTTTAGCTAGTTCCTCTTTAGGTTAGGATGATGATGGTCATGGCACTCCTCGGACTAAATGTAATTTTTTAATATTACGAAACAATTTATGTAATTGGTCTATAGCTAGATAACGTAATGGTTAATGACATAAACAGTCATTTTTTTATGTGCCATCTGCTGCCGTCAACCTAAGGTAGTTTCGTTCAGAGGGGAAAAATTAATGAAAAGAAAATATTGTTTCAGATAGGGTAGTTAAAAATTGTTACTATGAATGGAGAAAAAATACAATATTTATGCATAAAAATAAAGAGATTGATTTACTTACTAGTTGGAATACAAAAAATATTTAAAAAATGTTTGTTACTTGTCATGTTGAAGCCTTATTTAAAAAAAAAAAAAAAAAAAAAAAAAAGGAGTGGGCAAGTTTATTTTATATTCTGACAATAAGATGTTTTCTCCAAATTTTAAGACAATATTCCATATAAAAATGGGAACAAACTTTTAAAAGAATTGAAGGTTCATAAACAAAGTTAGCAAAATTGATATTTAATAGCATTAAGATTTACATCACTTTATTTGCTCAATACTATCATGTAGATTATTGTTTATTAATGTATGTGAAAGGATATTCATTTCCGAACAAAAGAATGGTATTGAGAACTCCAAGTGCTTTGAGTTTTATGACTATTTCAGTAGAACTGCCTTGAAATCTGATTATCCGATTTTATGATCACTGGATATTGCTAATTAATTTTTTCCCTCTTAGAGTCCAAAAATGATTCTGTAATATAATAGAATCCCACTATCTACCAAGCTTCTACCCCTGTCTCATCACTTCAATGTTGCATCTCTGTGCTGGTTTTACAAGTATTTTAATAGAATGTGCTCCAATAAAATTGCTGCTTTAGAGCCCCTTTAACATAAATATACTCGAAATACCAGACAATTGGCTAAATCCAACCATTTCACTATAGAAGTCCCTAAGTGTTAGAAAGATTTCTACTTTAATAGTTCTTTACTGTTCAACTCCCTTTGATCCCTAATTCAAACAGTAGTTCCTTACATCTCAATGTGCATTTTTGGGGGGTTGAAAACAAGTAAAAAAATTATTATAATGAAAAACACAAACATCACTCACCACTTTGACAGATTTATTATAGGTTTCAACAAAATTTGGAGGGAGATGAATTTCTTCAATTCGAAAAGAAGTTCCTCCAAAACTTAACTGCCTTGCAATGTACATTCCTCGAAGTTTCATATCCATAGCCACAAGCTCCATAGCACCGACACCACTAAGCACAAAAAAAAACAAAAAAAAACAAACATATCAATTGGTAATATCAACAATGCCATTATTTTCTGGTGTATGCATCATAGTTTTCTTTTGCTAAAAATTCTGAAAAGGAAAATTTTTCTAGTATTGTTTTTGGGGAGGTGGAGAGTCCTTGTATAATTTGAAAAATTTTTGAAACAATTTTGTGACTTTTAGATAAAAAATATGTCCAATAATGTTTTGAACATACTCCCATTGTCTTCCCCGGTAAATTTTACATAGTACACATATACATTCGTTAACATTTTTTCTATAGGGAACATTTATTAGTAGTTATGTTTAAAGACGTGTTAAATATTGACGATAGAACGTGGTTTGGAAACCTGAAGTCAACAGTGAAAGGCAAATTACTGAAAAAACTAGTAAGCATGTTGCCTACATCTCTCCAAATTAAGGTCTAAATTGCTGAACAAAAACCTTTTATACTTATTCTTTCTCTGTAGACTGCCAATAGAAAACAACATCTTAGCTAAATACTTCACTCAATCTAAAAGGACTTCTACTCAGGAGCACTGAGACACCTTATTTTTCTTTATTAAAAAAAAAAAAATAAAACTGAGGAGGGTAACCTATGCTCAAAACATCTTTCATTTCCTTTTTAAATGTTAAATACATTAATTTTTTCTTTCATTCCTTCATAAAGTTTCTGTTAAAACGAAAATGAATTTTCATTTACTGAAAATTCAAATTCCTTAGCAACTATAGCAGTCTATAAATACCGTTTTAACTTGCTTTTAAAAACACAATGGATAAAAGCACATACAAGTTAAATGATTTTCTTGTCTTTTCCATCAAATAAATATCTTAAATAATTTGACCAGAAACATGTGAAGAAAGTAATTTGTAAATATAACGACAGCCTCATTGGAAATGTCTTACTTTAAGTTTAATCATAACAGAATACCTCTAACTAAACATTTAACATTTTCAATATTCATGTCTATATTTTTTTAAAAATTCATTCTAGAATGTACATAAAACAAAAATTACCTCATGTTTACAGCTGCTTGAATATTATTAATGATACTAGAACAGTTTTCATAAAATCAATAAGTGAAAACAATATGAAAAGAGACAAATATACATTGATAGTTTGGATACAAAATTAAAAAAAAATCTCGTATAAAAAAACTAACAGGACCTGTTAACCAGCATTGCCCGATGGAAGTGTGCCCCTCTTCTCTCATAGAAAAACTAAAGTACATTTGTTGTTGATGATGTTGTTGCTCAACACCAACCCCCTCATGTTAAGAACTGCTTTTGGAATAGATACACCCAACCTCTGCATCCTTAACAGCTTTCAGAATGGTCACTGGCAACATTCCATGTTAAGAACAGTTTTTGGAATAGACACCCCATTTTGGTAGTGGGGGTGCTTCGGATAGTTCACTGTATCTTGAATGGAATGAGGTGTCATTGTATGCAGGGTTGTTTGGGCATGATTTTAGTTTAGTATAGTATTGGGTAGCTAATTTATAGCTCCTTATATCTGCTGGTATCTCATTGGCCTCTACATGTAGATTTTCCACTGGGGACGTCCTGAAGGCTTCCACTACCAGTCTCAGATCTCCATGGTAGATCGGGTCTAGTGTCTTTAAATAAGTCCTTCTAGCTGACCTATAAATGAAACATTCATAGTCAAGTTTTGACCTGACCAATGACCTGCATAGTTTCAAAGGGTCTTTGATCCACACCCCATTCTGTGTGGGCTATAACACGCAGGAGTCGCAGTCTTTTATTGCAGTTCGCTTTCAGGTTCTTCAGGTGAGGAATGAATGTCAGTTTTTTATCAAATGTCAAGCCTAGGAATTTTATTTGTCTTCAATGGGAATTTCTGTATTTTCAAGTTTCAAACAAGGGTTGTTATGGAGTTTCCTCATTTGGCAGGAGTGTATACATTTGGTTTTTGTTTAAGAGAATTTAAATCCATTTTCTGTTGTCCACGTTTTTAATCTATTTAGGTATTGTTGGAGCTTTTGTCTGCAATATATAAGGAGGTCATCCACATATAGAGATTCATCAATACTGGGAGTTAGGCATTTTGTTATGTTGTTTATTTTAATGCTAAACAAGGTTACAGATAGTATACTCCCTTGTGGGACTCCCTCTTCTTGGATGTTGGTGTTTGAATAGGCTGATCCAATGTGAACTTTAAATTTGCAATTTGATAAAAAAACCCTTTATAAATTATAAATTTTAGATATAGATCGTTAAGGCCTCTCATTATTCCAAATTTCCAGGTAGAGTCGTATGCTTTCTCAAAGTCAAAGAAGATTACAGAGAGGTGTTCGTTCCTGATGTAATGGAATAACCTAACATCCCTTCATAGATGAAATGAACTATAGATATATTGACCCTCGCACGTGACAGAGAGAAGGAAAAAAGACAGGAAGAGAATAAGAAAAGTGGTAGAGTAACTCTTATTTCACATGTATTCCCCTTTGTCTTTTACCCATAACCCCGTGTTTCTTGCTGTATTCTTATTTAAAGTAAGGATATAACAAATGGCGACAGGATTCGAATTCACAAACAGGAAGCTTTAAGCCAAAAACATATTGGAAAACGAAGAGAAAAAATACTGCACGGAAATATTCAACTACTGAAAAAAAAAAAAAAAAAAGACATTGGCATTTTACGAAGCATTGAAAAGAACAATTTTTGAAAGTTGTCCATTTCAAATTTCTTTTGTTTCATAAGAAGAAAAAATAATATGGTGGAAAAGAACGCTTGCCAGCTGTTGGTTCGTTAGTGTTGCAAAAACCTTGTCTACAAAAGAATGTTTTGTTTTTTTTGTGGTTAAAAAAAAAAAATAAAAAAATTGTGAATTTATTTAATGCTTTCTGCAGGTACTGTTAACCTTCAGTTTTATTACTGTGTTTAAAAAAAAAAATTCTTCAACATGGAACAATTAGCTGAGTTTACAAAAACAATACAATTAACACCGGCAGCTCAACAAAGCCAGATTGAATTTTTACAAAAAGAACAGTTAAAACAAAATGAAGTATTAAAAACAATATTAATGAAACAAGGAGAAAAAAAGGATTGTCGGTTCACTTCAGAAGCCATTGCAAATTCGCTGACAGAATTTTTATATGAACCAACTAATCGCTTAACATTTCCAGCATATCGTAGATCCAAAAATATTTTTTCCAAACGATGTCAGGACTGGTCGGATCAAGAAAAAATTATTTTACTGTTGCAAAAACTGGGTTCCCATGAAAATACCAAGTATACAAATTTTATACTTCCAAGGAAACCCGCAGACATTTCTTTTAAAGAGACTATAGAAATTTTATCAAACATTTTTGGGGAACGGGATAGCTTATTTTATACGCAGTATAGAAGACTTTATTGCCTATGCTGAGAGAGTAAATGCCCAATGAGAGTTATTTAAGTTGAAAGATCTAAAAGAGGACATGTTTAAATGCTTCATATTTGTGCAAGGGTTAACATCCTCAAAGGATAAAGAGATTTGTTCTAGGATATTATCCATTATGAACGAAAACATAGAAATAACCTTACAGAAAGTTACTGAGAAATGCGAGAAATTGTTAAATTTAAAACAAGATAATACTAATATCGAAGAGAAAAATCTTGACAAAATACAAAGGGTAAAACAAGAAAAAAGTAAAAAAATACTGTAAGATGTGTGGAGGAAAGTGCTACTTGAAAAGCAAAATATGCTATAAGTGCGGGCATAAAGGACACAAGTCAATAGTATTCAAAAAGGAGAAATACTGTAAGCTTGAAATAAAGACCATTGATTCTACAAGAGTCCATGTATGGTAAAAAAAGGAAATATATTGAAGTTAGAATTAATGGCCGGAAAGTAAACTGTCTTTTTGATACTGGAAGTGACATATCCTTAATTGATGAAACAACATGGAAGAAAATTTGTTCTCCAAAGCTGCAAAACACAAAGAAAATTGCCAGAGGAAATAGATTAAAATTAAAGGGTGAATTTTATACTAATGTGACCCTGAATGAAAAAACGTTAAAAACTAAAATCTATGTGATACCTGGAAAAATTTCTAATCTATTCGGTATAGATTTGATGATACTTTTCAATTTATGGGAGAAACCAATAAACTCATTTTGCAAAAGAGTAAATGTGATAGGATCTGAAAGTTCCAAACTGCCAGGAAGATTTGTTGGGGATTTGAAGGATTTTAAAAATGTATTTTCTGAAGGTCTAGGTTGCTGCACTAAAACGGAAGTGAAATTTGAACTGAAAGATGAAGTGAAACCTGTGTTTTTTTTTACATAGGCATCACCACATTATCAAGGCCAAGAGGCCACTCAAGGATAAGTGTTAAAGAGTGTACAGTGGAAATTGGACAATATAGTAATCATTAGTAATGAAAATTTGGTAAATTTGATAAATTATATGGAACGGTTCATCAAGAACTTATTTACGTTAAACTTGAAGACAACCATATTGTAGTCAGCCGGAAAGCAGGAAAACAATTCCACAGGCGTGCAGTTCTAAGGAAGAAGCTTTGTTCATGCAAACTACGTTTAGGTTTAGGCAGAGATAAAGAGTGGGGGGAATTATTGATAGTGTTTACAGCTAGACGAGTGTTTCTTGTGAAAGTTTGGCGAGGGGGGACTATAGATTGAAGCTCAGTCGAACACTTTCCATGAAAATAACGATACATCAGAGACAAACTCGCAACATTTCTTCTGTGAGATAGAGGTTGCAAGGAAGAGAAAAGGACATCTACGAGGCTACGAAGTCTATTTTGAACTCTATCAAGGTAGGCCAAGTCCTTTCTAGCAGCTCCTGCCCAGATGTGGCAACAGTATTCCATCCTTGGACGTACCTGGCTCTTATATAGATAGAGAATAGCATCAGCAGTGAGATATCTACCGGATCGATAGAAAGATCCCACCATTTTTCCAGCGGCCTTGGCAACAGATTTGATGTACGTGTTCCATTTAAGATCAGGAGTAATGGTCAAGCCCAGAAGCTTGTCAAAACTAGAGGCCTCCTGAAGACGAGAGCCATTCATTTCAATTGATGCCAGATGTGGATTAGAATGTTGATTATGTAAAGAGAGAAGCTTGGTTTTAGATGCATTAAAAGTAACCAGCCACTCCTTACCCCATTGTACTACATGCTCAAGATCAGAGGAGAGAGAATTGGAGAGAACTTGGTCGTTTACTGTGTTAGATGTGCTACCATAAATGGTAGTGTCGTCAGCATAAATGTCTACGAATGATGTAAGGATGTGATTTGGAAGATCATTAATGTAGATCAGGAAAAGAGTTGGGCCCAGGATGGACCCCTGAGGGACACCGGCATTAATACCGTGAGCTTCTGATTTTTGCCCCTCAACTACTACTCTTATGAACCTATCAGAAAGAAATGATTTAATAATTGAGAAGACATTTCCAGCAATACCATAGCTAGAGATCTTATGAAGTAAACCTTTATGCCATACCCTATCAAAGGCCTTAGATATGTCAAGAGCAATTGCCCTAGAAAGGTTGCCTCCATCGAGAGATTTGCTAATCCTATGAGATATAACTGTAAGCACATCTGCTGTAGATCTAGCAGAACGGAAACCATATTGAGTGTCACAAAGAAGGTTATTTTTGTTGAGATGGTTGATTACTTCTGTATTTAACACAGATTCCATCAACTTACTCATGACGCACAGGAGACTTATTGGCCTGTACTGAGAGGGGGATGAGCGATCACCTGAATTCCTAAATACAGAGCATATTGATGAAATTTTCCAGGGAGATGGGAAACTATTCTCCTTAAGACAACATTTAAACAGTTTTGTAAGTATGGGCGCTAGTTCAGGTTGAAGTTTTTTGAGTACTATAATTGGAATACCGTCAAGGCCAGTTGCTTTACTGGAATCAAGGTTTTTGATTAGCTTGGCAACATCACGTACAGATATACGTATATCACATAGCGTGTTTTCTGATACAGGAGGAAATATTGGGGGTTGGCGGCCTTGATCGCAAAGGGTAGAATTAGCTGCAAAGTTCTTGACAAAGAGTTTGGCTTTGTCTGATGCTGACGAGATTACCTCAGGTCCATTGATAATAGTTGGGATGGAGCACACGCTTCTGTTCAGGATTCTTTTTGCTATTTGCCAAAACTGGTGGGAACCAAGCCGCTGTTCAGCTACTTTGGACTTAACAGATTGAGCATACAACTCTCTTGCATTCTTTATTACTTTCTTACAATGGTTGCTGGCAGTCCTGAAAGCGGACTTAGTTTTCATACATCTATTACGTTGGAAACAGTGGAAAAAGTGATTTCTGTGCGCAATGGCAGCAGCACATTCTGGAGAGAACCATGGCTGGCTGTTAGGTTTTTGCTGAAACTTTTTCGAGGGTATGAAACGGTCAATACCTACAATTAACCATTCCGTCAGGTCTAATACTATAGAGGACACATCCTTTTTAAACATGGCATACAGAGGTAGATCAGATATAAATGTACGGAAGCTATCCCAATCAGCCTTAGTGTATCGATATACTGTACGATGGAGAGGTACGTCTGGGGACATTACATTTCATTTTTATCTTAATTGATACAACAGAGTGGTCGGAAGATCCAAGAGGCGACAGAACAGAAACTGAACATAGTTCAGGGTAAGTTGTGAGAAAAAGGTCTAGTAGGCTCGCATACTGGCCGTCATTGTCGGGCACACGGGTGGGTTCCTGAACAATCTGAGTGAGGTCATAGGCAATGGAGAAATCATGACAGAACCTCCCCTCATCATCGGTCTTGTTAGAGTGGGTCAAACATTCAACTTTGTGAACATTGAAGTCACCACATACGTGAATGTTAGCTGAAGGATAAGCAGATAGGACTTGGTCAATTTTCTCAGATATGCTTTGAAAGATAGTAACTCCGCTGTTATGGGGGCGATAGAGAGTAAATATAAATGCCGTAGTGTGAGCTAATGCAACCCGGAAGCACATATAGGGTAAGTTAGGATCTTCCCTGGAGATGTCCCTACCACATGGAAAGTTATCCCTAATATAGGCACATATTCCATGCCCATGGCGATCTTGGGGGTCAGATTTAGAAGTTAAGTTAGAGTATCCTTTAATTGCGAACTCTTCTAGGGAAATAGCCTGTCCAATGCCAGTTTCACTTAAAAATAAAAGGTCTGGTTTAGTCTCCTGTAATTGGGTTTCAACCTCTGGAAGGTTAGAACGTAGACCCCTGATGTTGGAGAAGGAGACATGATAGTAGGGTCTACGTTGGAAGTTGGAGAACCGGGTTTAATCGTGTATTTTTTTTTGAAACTTGTCATGATGAAATTTTGGAATTTGTGGACTAGGTCGTTTATGTGCAGGACAGAGAGGGGAAACTAAGAGAGAAAAAGAAACAAAGAATTTTTGTTTTTTTATTTCTAGCTAATGATAAGGTAAAGCCGTAACAATTACCCACTAGTATGGCATCGAGAGGCCCCACCAGAAGCTACTGCATGGTCCAGAATCCATTCACCAAATGGCAATACAGCATCCCCAGTACTTTGCACCTGCTGATAGGACAGCCTCCTTAGTGGTTAATCCAAGGTTCGGGTCCCTGACTATCAGGTGGATAACGTCAGCCCAGACAAAACGTTTACCTCCAGCACCTTTACTAGTGATATGGCTACAATGATAGACATAGAAACAGAAAATTTCCGCCATCTCTGCCAACTGTTCACGCAAAATACTGCCAACCTAGAAAACAGTGTTTAAACCCAAAAGGAAGGTTCCATATTCGGCATTAGAAACAATCGAGAAAGAACTAAATAGACTCGAAGAAATCAGAGTAATAAAAAAAGTGGACTACTCTGAATTGGCATCACCCACAGTTTATGTGAAAAAGAAAAAAAAATCTGGGTATGTGGAGATTTTTTGACGGGACTGAATGATTTTTTAAAGGATCATAGCTATCCACTCCCTACCCGTGAGGAAATAGTTTCTAAGTTGAATGGAGGAAAGCTTTTAGCAAAAATTGAATTGTCGGAAGCATATTTGCAGGTCAAAGTCCACAAAGATTATTCTAAATACCTGCCAATGAATACTCATAAAGGATTATTTTCCCTAAAACGATTGCCGTTTGGGTTCAAAGTAGCACCAAAATTATTCCAACAAATTATGGATGCCATGCTAGCAGGTTTGGATTTTGCAATGGCTTATTTAGATGACATTTTGATTGGTTTTGGTTTTGTTTTGGTTTAACAGCATATCAACCCTTTTCAGGTTATTCGATGCCAAACTCAGGATTAAAAAAAGAATAAAATAAATTATGTATTCAAAGAACTTTATGACGTCAAGTATCAATCAATTCTGTATAGTTCAATAGTTTTGTTTGTTTTAATATCTAACGATCTTTTTTTTTTTTTAAGTTTTATATATCCTCATATATTCATTCATAAGGTTTAGTTGGGTTGATTCAGAGAATGATTTCTATTTTTGTAAAGATCCTTGTTACTCTTAAAAATGATAATATTTCCTCTCGACAGTTGTTTTCGAAAAGTTTCTTCATGCTGTTGTGTTTGAGGTATTGTTTTCTATCTTTATCTAGAGCTCTACATTCCACAAAAGATGTTTAATGGTGCAAGTTTTCTGGCAGAATGGGCATTGTGGTTGTTGTTCTTGTTTTAGAATGAAGGAGTGTGTGAGTTTTGTATGGCCAATATGTATTCTAGTTATAACGACTTGTTCTTTTCTGGATTTGGGGGGAGTTTGTCTCCATTTTTCCAGTATGGGTTTGATTTGGTATAATTTGTTATTTGTATTGTTATTCCATTGTCGTTGCCATTTTGCATGAATTAATTGATTAATTTTGGGTTTGAAGTCAGTATATGGTATGTTTATTGTATCTGGTTTTAAGTTTAGAGCTGATTTGTCCGCTAAGTCGGCTCTTTCATTTCCTCTTATCCCAATGTGACTTGGGATCCAACATATAAATATTTCTTTGTGTTCGGATAATGAATCAATTCTATTTGTTAGTTTGATGATTAGTGGGTTTTCAAGTTTTTTGTTATTCAGAGATGTCAAAACGGAAAGTGAATCTGAAAAAATTAGGAATTTCCTATGTTCATCTTTTTCTATAATGCTGAGTGCGAGGTCGATGGCACATATTTCGGCAGTAAAAATAGAGCTTTCTGTTGAAAGAGCTTTTTTAAGAGTTTTTTCATTCGACACGGCAGCACATGCCACTCTATTATGGTCTTTAGAGCCATCGGTGAAAATAGGTAGATGGTCTGAATATTTTAGGAGAATATCATAGGCTTTTTCGTGGTAGATATTAGGGTGGGATTTCGCTTTTGGGAGTTCATTCAAGTTTAAGATTACTTTTGGTTTTTTAAGTATCCAAGGTGGGGTTTTAGGTAGTATATGTTCTTGGATATTTTCTACAGTCATTTCTGATTCCTGCAGTATTGCTTTCATTCTAAGACTAAAGGGCTTTATGGCCTTTCTTTTTGCTTCTAATGCCTCTTTATATCTCGGATTGAATGTAGCTTCATATGCTGGATTATTTCGTTGTGCTTTTAATCTAGTGTAATATTGTGCACCCAGTTTTTGACTCCTTATATTTATAGGGATTTCGTTGGCCTCTGCATGGAGGCTTTCAACTGGGGATGTTCTAAAAGCACCGAGAGCTAACCTCAGTCCTCCATGGCAGATTGGATCTAAAATCTTTAGGTAGGACTTTATGGCTGATTGGTATAGAAAACTACCATAGTCGAGTTTTGATCTTATCAAAGTCCTATATAATTTCATTAGTGTTTCTTGATCGGCTCCCCATTCTGTATGGGCTATTACCCGTAGTAGTTGCAGTCTTTTGTTGCAACTATTTCTTAGATTCTTCAGGTTGGGGATGAATGACAGTTTTTTGTCAAATATAAGGCCCAGGAATTTGTGTTCTACGGTGGGGATTATTGTTCTTCCAAGCTTCAATGTAGGATCATTATGAAGTTTTCTCATGTGGCAGAAATGAACGCTTGGTTTTTGATTGGGAAAATTTATATCCATTTTCCATTGCCCATTTGTCTAATTTATTTAAGCAGTGCTGGAGTTTGCGTTCAATGGTGCATATATACTTTGATCTGCAGAACACCAGTAGGTCATCTACATATAAAGATCCCTCAACACCAGGGTCCAAACATTTCACTATGCTGTTCATTTTAATATTGAACAGTGTCACAGATAAAATGCTACCTTGAGGTACTCCTTCCTCTTGATTTGTGGTGTCTGAGTAAGTAGTTCCAATGCGGACTCTAAACTTTCGGTCAGATAAAAATCCTTTTATAAATTGTGGGAGTCTGCCTTTTAGTTCAAATTCGTGCAAGTCTCTCATAATTCCATATTTCCACGTAGTGTCGTAGGCCTTCTCCAGATCAAAAAATACTGCTGATAGGTGCTCATTTCTAATAAAGGCTTCCCTTATGGCTGTTTCCAATCTAACCAAGTGATCTGTTGTGCTTCTCTTATTACGGAATCCACATTGTAGGTTGGAGATAAGGTTGTTGGTTTCTAGGTACCAAACCAATCTATCATTTATCATTCTCTCCATTATTTTGCACAAGCAGCTAGTCAGTGAGATTGGTCTGTAGTTTTGTGGATTCGAATGGTCTTTTCCTGGTTTTGGTATTGCTATTATTGTGGTTTGCCTCCACGAGTCAGGAAATTCGCCTTCTGTCCATAATTTGTTGTAAATTTTTAGTAGCAACTTCAATGATTCCAAAGGGAGTTGTCGCAGGAATTCGTAATGGATTTCATCAGGTCCTACGGCTGTGTTGTGGGATCTTTTAATAGAATCTTCTAATTCAGTTAATGTAAGTAGTTTATTATAATCTTCTAGGTTTTTTGATTTAAAGTTTAGTTTGTATTGTTCGATATTTTGTTTAATTGTTATAAATTTAAAGTTATGGTTTTGGTTAGATGAGTTTTGAGAAAAAGTTTCGGCTAGTAGGTCTGCTATATTCTTTTCATCGGTTACTCTGGTGTTGTTTTTAAGCAGGTGTTTAATTGGTGTTGATTGATGTTTACCTGAAATTTTTCTAATCATCTCCCATACTACTCTCGGTTCTGTAGAGGAATTTAGTTTATTGACATACTTTTCCCAACTCTCTTTTTTAGCTGCTTTTATTACCCTACGAGCTTTAACTCTATTTAATTTGTATTCTATCAAATTTGAAGTTGTGGGTTGTTTCTGAAATTTCTTCAGTGCAATTTTTCGCAATTTGATGGATTCCCGACATTTATTGTCAAACCAGGGTCTGTTGTACCGATTAGATGCTGAAGTTTTAGGGATGCATTCATTTGCAATTTCTACTAGTGTTTCTGTAAAAAATTCTACAGTGTTGTTTGTCTCTGAATCATTCAACTTATGTCGACATTTTTCTTTGTATAATTGCCAGTTGGCCTTATTTAGCTTCCATCTGGGAAGTTTTTCGCTGTTGAATTCTGGAGTTTCTATCACTAATGGAAAATGGTCACTGCAGCAAGTGTCATCATATACTTTCCAGGTTAAGTCCATATATAGTGATGGATCACACAAGCTTAAGTCAATTGCTGAATGGTTTCCACCAGTTGAGTTGATGTGTGTAGGTGTTCCATCGTTGAGGAAGCATATATCGTTTTCATTGATAAATTCTTCCAACGTTTTGCCCTTTTTATTGGTGTCTTTACATCCCCATAGTATGTTATGACTATTGAAATCTCCTAATAGGGCGAAAGGTTTGGGTAATTGATCAATCAATTTTTTAATCTCGTTTTTATCTATGTCATCGTTTGGAGGTATATATAGTGAACATACTGTCATTGGTTTATGTAGTGTGGCATTAATAGCAATTGCTTGGATATTGGTTGTTATGTTTATTTTGCTATGGGGTATATCGTTTCTGATTAGAATTGTTACTCCCCCGGAGGCCCTGACCCCAAAGTTATGAGTGAAATTAAAAATTTCATATTGCTTAATATTAATTTTGTCTCCTGGTTTCAGAAAAGTTTCTTGAAGACACACCACTGCAGGGCACTCCTGCGCTAGTAGCAGAAGCAGTTCATTCATGTTTGTTTTTAAACCGCGACAGTTCCACTGGATTATTTTTTGTTTTTTGTTAGTCATTGGTATCAGATCTTCGGTCTTCTATGTCCATTTCTTCAAATCTGTTGTGTGTAGGGATTCTTGGTCTGGAACTTGAGCGTGATCTGTCTAGTTTTGTTTTAGTTTCTTTTTTGAGTGGAGGTTTATTTCTTTTCTCTTCATGGGCATATTTTGGTGTCTGTTTTTTCCCCTCTGTAAGTGGAGATGTTTCTATGGGTGTTGTATTTTGGGGGTTTATGGGTTTATTTGATTTAATTTTAGCTTGAGTGGTTTGTTCAGTTATAGGAACTTTTTTTTCATTGTTGAATTGTTTTATAATTTTTTTAAATTCTTCCATAAGTTCCTTCATTTCATTAAGTAATTTAATAATGTCCTCGGATTTAATGTTGAGTGAATTTATTTTTGTTTGTTTATTTGGTTCGGTAGTTTGCTGTATGTTTTTTTTTGTTATATCAGAATATTTTGCATTTTCTGATAGTTTGCGAGCTTTTTGGAAGGTAATATTTTTTGTATATTTTATTTTGTTGATTTCTTTTTCACTCTTCCATTTGTCGCATTCTTTTGAATTGGCGCTATGGCCTTTTTGACAATTGATGCATTTTGGCTCTTTTTTACAGTCTGTATGAGGTTCATTATCTCCACACCTTATACATATTGGAGGGCGGGTACACCGGTCTCGATGGTGTCCGTATCTCTGGCAATTGTAACACCTGAGTGGGTTTGGTATGTAGTGTTCAACGTTTACCATTTCATACCCTATTTTAATTTTGTTTGGAATTTGGTGAGTATTGAATGTTAAAATGTAAGTATTTGTTTTCATTATTTCGCCAAGTTTATTAATTTGGACTCTTTTAACGTCAGTGACGTTTTGTTTTTGTAGGTTAGTCTGAATTTCTTCCAAGGGGCACAGTGATAATTCAGTACTCCTGATTACGCCTTTGCTAATGTTCAGAGATTTGTGAGGGTAAATTTTAACATTTTGATTGTTAAAACGTTTCCATTTGGAAATTTCAACAGCATATTTTTGGTTTTCTACTTCGAGAAGTAATGTACCATTATTTTGTTTTTTAACCATTTTAGGTTTGATGCTAGATAGAATCTTTTCAATTTTGAATGGGGATATTTTGGTTATTGGTTCCCCTTCAGTTGCTTCTATAACTATGAAGCGGGGAACATTCTGGTTTTTTTGATGAAGCTCTGTTTCAGTGTCAGAACTACTGGCATCAGATACTTCGGTGTGGTTTCTTTTTTGAGGCTTTCTGGATTCCATTAATATATTTGGTTTGTTTCATTTTTCATGCTCCCCACCCACCTCGGAGTCCTATATGGGAAGTGTTGGGGGGGGATACCCATTCGCCCCAACCCAACAGGGATACAGGAAAAGTATACTCTTCTTGCTGGTGGATTCAAGCACCTGTGGTTCTTCAATTTCTTTCTGAAGGCCTCGTTTTCAGTAAGAATTTCAGTTTTTCAGTCGTGTTTAGTCCATTATTCAGCAAGTTGATTGGCCCTCCAGCCACCGCTTACTAAATCAGTTTATTGTATAGTGTGGGAAGTGCAAGCATATTTTCTTGTTATGTCTGTCTGATTTAGGGCTAGGCGTGACCAACCGATTGATTGGATCGGGCCTATCCAACCGCCCGTCTTAGCTTAAGTAAGGGCCAAAGAGGTGTGTTGCATCTCATGTCCTTAAAATATCCTGGACATGATCTACTCAACCACCAGGATTCCGTTCGTAAGCCTTACGGGATGCCACCCATGGTCAACAGGTGGCCCCATTGAGGGACTTATACCCTCTGCAGGGGGGCAGTCGGCATATTCTAATGCCCCACCGACAGAGTCAACCGGGAAGTAGGGAAGGAAAAAGAAAGTAGGGGAGGAGGGGAGAAGGATTGTTGTTTTTGTTTTTGTTTTTCGTATAACATAATTAGGTTTTACAAAAGAGAATAGAAAACAAAAACAAATCAATGTAGGTGCATTTCGTCTCAGGAAGCCAATAGACAGCCTGATCTGGTAGCACCAGCACGACATTTTGATAAGAAGCAAAAATGTTGAACATAAAAACCATATTCGAAAGGTATTCGAGAAAATAGAAGACTATGGATTTAAAGTGGCTCTCGAAAAATGTAATTTTGGTATGGAGAAGATTAAATATTTGGGACAAATAATTGATTGGAAAAGTAGAAGATCTAACCCAAATAGGACAGAAGCAATTAGAGACATGCCAAAACCAGACAATGTAATGAAGTTACAGTCATTCTTGGGTCTAGCAAGCTACTATAATTCTTATATCCCAAATATGCATGAACTAAGAGCACCATTAAATGAATTATTGAAGAAGAATAAAAAATGGCTCTGGACAAAAGAATGTGAGGAAGCATTCCGAAAAATTAAAAGATGTTTGTTATCGGATCTAGCGTTAGAACACTACGATCCGAAAAAGGATTTAATTGTAGTGGCAGATGCAAGCGAAAACGGTTTAGGAGCGGTGCTTCTACACAGAATGGAAGATTGGTCTACAAAACCAATTTCTCACACCTCGAGGGTTTTATTACCCGCTGAAAGAAAGTACAGTCAGATCGAAAAAGAGGAGCTGGCGATTGTGTATGCCATGAGAAAGTTTCATAGATTCATTCATGGAAGATCTTTCGTCTTGGAAATGGACCATAAACCATTACTATCGATTTTTGGTTCGAAAAAAGGGATTCCTACTCATACGGCAAATAGATTACAGAGATGGAGTATTATTTTGCTCAATTATGATTTCAAAATGAAACACCTAGCATCTAGTAAAATTGCACATGCAGATGGTTTGTCAAGATTGATCCCCAGTAAAACTGAATTTGAAGAAACTTATAGCAGCACTAAAAGAAAATGAACAGATATATTAATACTGTTAGGGAACTTCCTGTTACACTTGAGGAAATAAAGAAAGCAGCGAAAACAGATAAATATATTAATAAGATAAAAAAAAAAAAAAACAAACAAGTGGGACAAGATGAAAAGAATAGAAAAGGATTAAAAGTGTTTCCATTTTCTATGTGTGAGGAAACTCTGATGTACGCAGACAGAGTGGTAATACTGCAAGTATTACAAAAGAAAATCCTAAAGGAATTCAACATGGGACATCCTGGAATCTCCAGAATGAAGACCCTAATGAGGATTCACATACTGGCCTGGAATGGATTAGGACATTGAGAAAATGGTGAAATTATGTAACGGTTGCCAATTAGCCGCAAGATCTCCCCCCCCCCCATACGGATGCAACCTTGGTCTAAAATAGATGTACCCTGGGCATGCATCCATATCGATTATGCAGGACCTCTGAAGGGATATTATTACCTAGTAATCGTAGATAGTATGTCAAAATGGCCAGAAATTTTTAAATACAAACACCCTACAGTGGCAAACAATAAAAGCGCTGGACGAGGTATTTAGTCGGTTCAGAGTTCCGAAAAAAATTGTAGGTGATAATGGCACTATGTTCACAGGTCAAGAATTCAAGCACTACTGTGAGGCACTGGCTATTGAACACATTACAACACCAACTTTTAACCCGCCATCAAAGGGAAAGATTTGTTGATACTTTTAAACGAGCTTTAAAAAAAGAATAATAACATCGACACGGAAGAAAAAAGCATTCAAAAATTCTTAGCAATAAATAGGATAACACCAAATCCAAATGCTAAATTATTCCCAGCTGAAATTATGTTTGCCAGGAAGGTACGTTCGATGTTCGACCGGTTAATCCCAAAAGAAAAAGTAAAAAAAAGTATCAAGGATAATGTAAGGTACAAGACTTACAATGATGGGGATAAAGTTTTCTTCAAAAATTATCGGGCAGGGAAGAGTTTTTAGGAAGAAGGCATAATCTCAAGAAGAATTAGGAGAATGGTTTACATTATAACAGGGCAGACTTTTTTCCACAAAAAACATTAATCAACTGAGACCCTGATACATAGAAACAGTCAGAAACAAAAAGTTACCAATGGAAGTACTATATGACACCTTCCATATACAACCTCCAAAAAAGGAAGTACCAGTAACTCAGAAATCCAGTCACTCTCCAAAAATTAAAAAAATCGGCAAACACAAATGGTGAGGAGAAGTGAAAGGAAAAGGAAAAGGACCTAATTTTTTGGACAAAGTCTAAAAAGGAAAAAATGGTAGAAGCATAATTCGATGGAAGAATTTAGCTTGGGAGGAAGGTGATATAATGGAATGACCTAACATCCCTTCATAGATGAAATGAACAATAGATATATTGACCCCCTCACATGACAGAGAAAAGACAGGAAGAGAATAAGAAAAGAGGCAGAGTAACTCTTATGTCACATGTATTCCCTTGTAAATAAACCGCTTTGTCTTTCACCCATAACCCAGTGTTTCTTGCTGTATTCTTATTTAAAGTAAGGATATAACAGTTCCTTATAAATGCTTCTCTTACAGCTGTTTCTAGGCGAATCAGGTGATCGATTGTACTTCTTTTGTTATGAAATCCATACAGTAGGTTAGAGATAATGTTGTTGGATTCTAAGTACCACACTAGTCTGTCATTAACTATTCTCTCCATTATTTTACTGGTTAGTGAAATTGGTCTATAGTTTTGCGGGTTTGAGTTTTCTCTTCCTGGTTTGGGGATTGCTATTGTGGTTATCTCCATATGTTGAATGTCTGGTATTCTGCATAACCACTTTTTCAGCACAACTTAACTAAACTGAAACTCTTTTAAAAACATGACAGTACAATAAAAAAATCACGCTTAAACCAGGCTAAAACTCAAACAAAACCAAATTGCCTCCTCCCTTGAGATTTGCATTTATGAACATCCGTGGGCTTAGAACTAATTTAAATGATGTTGAAGCATTTCTCCTAACAAACACCCCGGATATCTTAGCACTAAGTGAGACTACCTGCATATCTCCCACTCTTCCATAAGGACTGACGGACATATGCACGGGCTTGGAGTCTATATCAGAAACAAAACAAGAATCGGACGATCAAGCCTTTATGTGCTTTAGACTTAACATGCAACATACCATTAGTTACTTTTATTTTCTCTACCGCTCTTGCTCGACTGTACCCTAATAAACAAAGTCTCTGACAGCATAGATATAGCACTTTCCCTCGACACTAGCACACAAGTGCATGTATTTGGTGCAAGTGCATGTATTTGGTGACTTCAATGTCCACAACAGCAACTGGTTTGGATTTTTTACTTACACAGACGCAGCTGGTAGCACAACACACTTCTCTATATATCATTCCCTATCACAGATGGTTACGTTTCCAACAGGTTTCTCAGACTAGCAAGAACAACACGCATCACTTCCAGATCTGTTTCTGACCACAGTTCCTGATGATTGTGTAACAAATGCCCACAGCCCACTTGGGAACGCTGATCATCCAGTGATAATGATTGCAATCGCCATAAACTCTAGAGCCAAAACTGAAGCGCCATTGCTCAAAACAACAAGATATTATAAAAAGGCTGACTGGGAAGCCATCAAGCCATCAGGGATCTCATCAGATATGCCCCATGGTGAAATATCTTTTCACTTCCTGCTGAACAGTGCGCAAATAAGACCACTGAATGGTTAAAAACGGTAATTGAAGCACATGTTCCCATGCAGAAATTTTATAGCAAGCCCCACTTTCCCCAATGGTTTACTTCTATTTGTGCAGCTGCCATTGCGCAAAGGCAGCATGCGTACCGCAAATTTTACAGACATAAGTCGAAAGTAACTGTAAGAAAGAAATAGCGACAGCTAAGAGAGAATTTACTGAAACCACCAAAATCGCATCGAAGCTCAGAAATTAGGAACCCGTGACTTCTGGAAAATCTACAACAGTGTAGTAAATAATGGGCAATCAACAATTCTCCTATCCAACAATCATGAGGTTGTTTGCTCAGCAACCGAGAAGGCTAACATGCTTGCCAGTCGGTTTGCCTCCAACTCCACACTGAACCCTGCTAACCACCCCTCCCTAACTTTCCTTTGCAGACAAACACCACACTAAACGATCTGAAAATCACTCCTCCTCAGATGCATGCTATCATAAAAAATCTTGATACTTCAAAAGCATGTGGACCTGATCTCATCCCAGCTGTGCAATTAAAAAAATGCTCAGCCGAAGTAGCTCCAGTTCTCTCCAAACTTTACAACAAATGCCTTAATGAATCTTGCTTTCCTGCCTGCTGGAAAACTGCTTCTGTGGTACCAGTTTAAGAATTCTAGACAAAGAACTGACCCAGTAAATTATCGCTCCATTAGCCTCCTCCCACTTTTCGCCAAAATATTTGGGTCCATAATCAACCAAGCTCTAGTCCATCACCTTACAGATGCTAAACTTCTGACCGACCAACAATATGGATTTAGGCAAGCCCGTTCCACAGCAAACCTAACTAATCTCTGAACGTATATACCATTCACTGGACGAAGCAGAGGAGGGTAGAGCGGTAGCTCGATATATATCTAAGGCTTTTGACAGGGTATGGCATAAAGGTCTTAGGAAAATTAGATCATACGGTATCACTGGAAGAATACTTAACATAATTAAATCCTTCTTAGATAAGAGAAAAATCTAGGTTGTCCTTGATGGTCGTACATCTAAACAAGATGATATAAATGCGGGAGTGCCTTAAGGGTCTATCTTTGGATCTCTTATTCCTAATATTCATAAATGACTTCCCTGATAAAATTGTCTGTGAGATGGGTATATATGCTGATGATACCACGCTCTATAACAGACATGACAGGAAAACAAATGAACACATATCTAAAGAAATGGCAGAAACACTAGAGGATGACCTCCAATCTGTAGTGGAATGGGAACAAAAATGGATGGTCACATTCATGTTGCCAAGACTAAACTTGTTTCCTTCAATAACTACAAGAAACATTCTCTACCACCAAATGGTGGCCAAAAACTCTTTATCTGAAAGTACATCTTTTAAACTCCTCGGCCTAGAGATTGATTGAGAGCATTGCCAGGACTGCTACGAAGAAGGTAGGGTCTCTCTACCATGCTAGAAAGCTACTAACGCCCGAAAGTATCCTTTACCTCTATAAGGCCATGTATGGAGTATTGTGGTCATATTTGGGCTGGTGCATTTGCTACTTGTCTCTCGCTCCTGAACAAGGTTCAAAAGAGAGTCGCCAACCTGATAGGTTTTGAACTGTCATCTAAGCTTCAGCCTTTGTCCCATCGACGAAATGTTGCATCCCTCTGCCTGTTCTACAAGTACTCAAATGGCGAATGCTCTGACGAAGTGCAAGCACTTGTACCCCTCCCCCTCGACAACAGCTAAATCCCACCCCTTCACAGTAGAGATCCCTAGATGTGAGAGACCCTTCTACTCTAGTAGTTTCTTCCCCAGAACTGCTAGATTTTGGAATTCTCTTCCAGGTCCCTGCTTTCCTAACTGTACTGACATGCAGAAGTTCAAATGTAATGTGAACCGACATCTTGCTGTCCAACTCCCCACATAGTACCCCTGTAGCTTATGTCTCTGATAGTAGCCCCCTACATCAAAGTAGTAATGTGTTAAAGATTCTTAATAGGAGTTTTAGTGTTTCAGTAGGTAGCTGTCTCAGGAATGCGTAATGAATTTCATCTGGTCCTACAGCAGTGTTATGGGATCTTTCGATGGCATCTTCTAGTTCAGTTAGAGAAAGGAGTTTATTATAGTTTTCAAGATTTTTTTGATTTGAAGTTCAGTTTATATTTCTCTGCATTTTGTTTGATTGTTCTAAATTTTGTACTGTAGAAGTTAGAAGAATTTTGTGAAGAGGTTTCAGCTAGTATTTTTTTTCAGGTATGCTAGAGTTACTTATGATGAGGTGTTTGATTGGTATGGATTGTTGTTTACCTGTAATTTTTTGGATCATTTCCAATATTACTCTTGGTTCAGTGGAGGAGTTCAGTTTGCTGACATAATTTTTCCAGCATTCTTTTTGTTTCTGTTCTTATAACTCTACGGGTTTTAGCTTTGTTTTGCTTGTATTCTAGAAGATTTGGAGTAGTAGGTTGTTTCTGGAATTTTTTCTACAGCTTATCAAGCATTGTTGGCATTTAGTATTAAACCAGGGTCTGTTGTGTTTATTGCTTGTTGAGGTTTTTGGGATGCACTCATTTGCTGGTTCTATTAGTGCTTTGGTAAAAGATTCTACTGTGTCATGGATAGTTTCGATGTGGTTCAATCTAGTTTTGTATTTTTCCTTGAATATTTGCCAGTTAGCTTTGTTTAGGTTCCATTGTGGATGGGTTAGGGGGTTTCGATTAGAATTGGGCAGTGGTCACTGCCACAGGTATTGTCATGCACACTCCAACTGAAATCCAAATATGTTTTGGGGTCGCACATACTTATATCAATAGCGGAGTGACTTCTATTAGCTGGATTGATGTATATGGGTGAACTGTTGTTGAGTAAGCATATATTGTTTTCATTAATAATTTCCTCTACTGTTCTGCCTTTTTTGTTAATGTCCTTACATCTCCATAGTATATTTTGACTATTAAAGTCACCTAAAAGGATGAAGGGTTTAAGCAGTTGATAATTTTTTTCAATTAGTCTTTGTCTACATCTTCGTTTGGTGGAATACATGTAGAGCATACTGTTATTGTTTTGTGCAGTATGGCCTTGATGGCAATTTCTTGGATATTTGTGGTAATATTTACTTTACTACGGGGTGTGTACTTTCGGATCAGGATTCACTTTCTGGATGGGGTCTTTTGATTCTTTTGGAAGCCATAAATTATTTTTTTTTTCCTTCATCATCCTTGCTCCCCCACCCTCCTCGGAGCCCTATATTGGGATATGGTTGGGGGAAACCCATTCGCCCAAACACCCCAGGGATACAAGGATGATATACTCAAGCAGTGAGTATATCTGCTTATGACCGTTTCTTTGTCGGAAGCATACAGGTTTCACTATTTGATTGGCCTTTGTCATCGCCTTCTAACATCAGTAGCAATACACATGAAAAAATTGAAATAGCTTCAGATATTTCAATATTGGTATGCATAGAAAGGGCTTGATGAGCTAAGAAAGAATCTTTTTACATTTTTAAAATCTGATTAAAATTAAGGAAGTTATGGCTATTTTTGTGCCTCACACGTTTGGATATTTTTCCCTCTTTAAGACCATATGCGTTTCGTCACATTTTTTACACTACTTTTTCAGTAAAAATGTCATATCTTTGTTAAAACACAAGACTAAGAAATGAAATTTACCATATAAGTGTATTTTTGTACAAGGAATCAGAATATGCAACTGAAAATATCCAAAAGTTTATGGTTTCCAAATAATCTGCAGTAAATGTGCATAAATATGCAGCAATTCCTTAAAAATGCCATGTATCCATAAACAGAAAAGAAGTTGGAGAACTCAAAGTTGAATTGTAATGTGCTTTATGTACAAAAAGCTTAAATCTAAACATAAGACCATTTAAAAATGAATATATTGCAATATTTCTTAGGTATTATTGTAGATTAACACCTTCTGTTTAACCCCACTCAACTCCTTCTGACCACCCCTCCAAAATGTGATCCTACCTTTTTAGGAAATTATGTATAAAATGCCATGAAAAACTTTAATGAAAGATAAACAAATTATTTTAGAATTGAATGTAAAATAATTTCCTATTACAGGTCATTCTAGCATTTTAGGGCAGTTAACTGTTTTTTTTTTTTCTATGGGAAAATATGCATGCTTTTTTTTTCTTTTTTTTTTAAGATGATTATGTGTAGTTTTAAGAGGGTTTCTATGCAATGAGAATATGGGGAGGGTTGCCATTCGGACTTTGAATTAATTGTAGGGCTAAGGAAAATTATGTGTGAACATATTGAAAACTTGACAGAGACAAAGCTAACAAAAACAATATTAGAGGGGGGAACGGTTAGTTTCACAAAAATTTAATGTAAAATAATTCATCATTTCCTGGCCATTCTAGCATTTTAGGACAGTTAACCAATTTATTTTTATGTGTATTTTTCTTTAAGGAAGGATCTATCTTTTGTTTGTTTGTTTTAGATGCTTGTATGTGGCTTACAGAGGTATTTTGTTGGGGGGGGGGGCTTGCCACTCGAACTTAGTGTTATTGTTAGGGTTAAAGAGTGTTTTAGGAGGAGACTTGCCACACATAATTTGTATTAGAGGTGAAGTTAAGAGAGCTTTTTTTCAAAGAGAGCGTTCAAAAATTTGTTGATTTCTATTTTCGAGGTTGAAGGTGTTAATTCCATAGGCCATTTATACTACGCTGGAGCAGGTTGTAAAAATATCTTTCGTTTAATAAGTAGAAAAAAAAAATAACGAAATAAAAAGCTTCCTAATTGTAGTTTGATGTGTTTTCTAACTGCTTTTAAAATTTCAAGAATATTGATATAGATTTTGAGGGTTTGTATTACTATACACATAGATTCGAAAAAGTTGTCAAAAAAACAAATATATTACAAATAAATGTTATCAAAAGCAAGTTACTTTTCTACCTAACTGGATAATTTTTTAGTGTTTTTATTTAATGTAACATGTTTATTCAGCTTGAAAACAGTGTTTACCGATGTTTTGGAAAATTTAAAATGGCGCCCGACTCTCTTGAAACGGTAAGTTTCGGGGAAAAGAGTTAAAAATAAAAAAGTAGACAAAATACTGCTAGAAACTTGCTCAATATATGTTACCGTGACATAGGCTGACATATATTCGGTGAGTTTTTAACAGTATTTTGTATAGTTGTCTTTTATTTTTAACTCCTTTTCTCAAACTTACCTTGTCAAAGAGAGTCGGGCCGGGCGCCATTTTTAATTTTCCAATACATCGGTAAACACTGTATGTTTTTCGAGCTGAATAAACATGTTACATTAAATAAAAACACAAAAAATATATCCAGTTTGGTAGAAAAGTAACTTATCTTGCCTTTGATAACATTTATTGTTATATATTTGTTTTTTGACAACTTTTTCGAATCTATGTATAAACGGGATTTTGATACTTATTTTGATTTTGAAAAAAAAAAAAACATTTGTGGCTGTTCGCAGTAAAACATTGTTTTAATTCGTTGTTCAAAACTAATTTAAAGAATAAAAGTGCATGCAAGCTATATATCTACAAAAGTTTATTTTGTTTTTTTAACCATGTTTTTAAATTTGACGAGCAATGTGAGAAATTGCAACAGATTCATAATGCCAAATTGGTTGGGATTGTTGTTATTATACATTCTGAAAACCGAATAGTTCTAAACTAATGTTATTCTGATAACAAAATAGCTCTCATTAAACATATAAGAACATTTATATTCATATTTTCATGTTTTTCTTAATTCGTTCTTGAATAAAAATTAAAGAACGTGTGTTGTTTATACACTGTGCTATTGCTGATTCTACAGGCTGGAGCTGCTGCTGCTGCTTCTAGTAATACTAACTTCATTTGACCAAATTCAAGAAATAGAAACAATTTTTTTTTTCGGGTAGGTCTTTTTAAATTATCAATTACCGCGGTCCTACTCAACATAAAATCATACTTTTAATTGATAAAGATAGTAAAAAGATTGATTTACTTACTACTGAGTGTCCGAAGAATTTTTTTTTCAAAATGTTCAATACTCGTCATATTAAAGTCTTATTTTTAACACGACAAAAAAAGAAATGGTCAAAAATATTTCGGACACTTGACAGTATTAAGATTAACACCTCTTCTAATTGGTTCCCAAATTTCATGACGAAATTATCAAACAATCACGGTACGGACCTTTAGAAAACAGGGGGGTCATTACAAAACCTTACCGAAAACGCCATTTTATGACGTTCACATTTTTATCACTTTATTTGCTTAAAACTCTTAAAATATATAATGTACATTCATGTTTATTAACTCATTTGAAAGTATATTCATTTCCGAACAAAACAGTAGTAATTTGAAGACTTGAAGTGCTTTGGTTTAAAAAATATGGCTATTTTAGTAGAACTACCTTGAAATCTGTGATTATCCAAAGCGTTTTTTCGTCCGTGTGTATTACTAATATCAGTATGTTTTTTTGTTTTTGTTAACGGTGTTTGTGTGCAATGTATTTGTATTTCTCTTTTTTTGTGAGGATTTACTGATTGATCAGGTCGGGAAGGCCCGACCGCCTGTCTAACCGAAGTAAGGGCCAAAGTGGAATGTTGTAGACTCACGCCCACTTGGATCCGGGTCCTGAGGTACTCAGCCACCAGGATCCCGTTCTAGAGCATTAGGGGTCGCCAACAGGTGGCCCCATTGAGGGACTTTTCTCTCTGCAGGGGGGCAGTCAGTGTATTCTAATGCCCCACCGACGGGGTTGGGAAGTAGGAAACGAAAGAGAAAGGAAAGGGGGGAGGGAAAGGGGGCTGTTTTCATTTTTGTAGAATATAAGTTTTACAAAAGAGAATAGAAAAGAAAAAACAGAACATCACTGTAGGTGCATTTCTCTCAGGAAGCCAATAGACAGTCTGATCTGGTAGCGTCAGTGTAGGGGTGAGGGGCTAGTTGCACGTAAATGTGAGGGTATAAGTACGTAACAATGATTATGAGTGTTTAATATTCATAAAACACTTGTTTTGTGTAGAAAGAGCGGCCATACTTGAAAAGGTCTGACGTGTTCATATTTTATAAGACAGTGTTTATTATAGAATAATAGTTATGTTCTCAGCCAATGAAAATAGCTGAAATGTTAGTAGGGAGAAATTATTTTTTGAATCAGAAAGTGAAAAGGTAATTGTATACCTCCGAGTGTATGACCCAGTTTAGGGTGTCAGGGCAATATAATTATGTGTAGATATCTTCCTGGTCTGGACGGGTTGGTGGTGGAGAACTTTAGATTTAGAGGGAAAAATAGGAACTACTTCCTCTAAAAATATTGGCGATATGATGATGTTTCTCCTAGGATGAATTGTAGGATTCTATCATAACGAATAAATATGCATAAAACAGTATTATAAAGTTACATAAGATGGTGGATAATAGGTTAAACATGATAAATTTGTATGTGGCATCTGTTATTGTAAACCTATAGTAATTTGGTCTAGAGGGGAATTTCTGCAATTAAAATGTTATATATGGAGATAATATATAAAATAAATGTCTGTCTGTTTCCATATTTTCAAACTATCTCCTCCAAAAGTCGCAGAGCAGAGCTGGGGGTCTCAAATGATTGAATTTTTTTCGGGTCTTTAGCCGGTTTAAATGGTTTTTAAGGGGGTCAAAACTGAAGAAAAAAAAAGCCCCCAAAAAACTTGAAACATTTTGTCCATTCATTTTAGTTTATTTTTAATTGGTTTATATGCGTGTCATGTTGGTACAGTGGTAATTTCACCATCTTTGAATGTTAGTTTCGGTTCTAGCTGATGGCACCTAAATACTTTATTTTTACTTTTGAAATCACTTCTCAAAAATAAAATATACACAATCTGGACAAATCAAAATATCATATTTAAGCGTATTTTATGCCCGAGCAAAGCCCTTCCACCTACTAGTGTTTGATACTTGTCATCGTGGAAGTTTTATTTTGAAGACAAAAAAAAAAAAAAAGGTGGGAATGAACCAGTTTATTTTGTACCCTACCAAGATATGGTTTCATGATAAAATTCTTTAGAGTGCTAACAAACTTCTAAAAAAGTTTTAAAAGTTACAAAAATTAATGGCATTAGCATTTTTGTCAGTTTATTTGCCCAAAACTCTTCAAATACATACTGTAGATTATTATTTATTAATCTCTATGAAAGCATATACATTTCTGAACAAAATGGTGGTATTTTGAGAACTTAAGTGTTTTGGTTTTTAAAATATGATTATTTTTGTAGAACCCCTTAAAAATTTGTGATTATTTAAAGTGTCTTAAGGTTGGTGGGTATTGCTCATTTGGAAATACCAAACATAGTTGGGTACTTCAATTAGCATCAAAATAATAGAGCATTATCATTTCTTAAATTACAAATGTCCAGTATGAATATAATTTCCAACTTATTTAAAACAAAGTTTTTAATAATGAAAGTGATGAGCTTACCGTCTTTCTACTGCTTGAATAAAATCACTGAACTCTTTAAATGGTGTCCCTTGACCCCATAAACCAAGACGGGTCATATAGGCCATATTCTTGGGTTCAGATGCACCTAAGAGAAACAAATAATTACTAATGATAAAAACGAATAAAAGTATGACAAAAGATGAAGTAACATTTCTAATTGCTAGAGAAAAAATAAAACTTGTTTTTTTAAAAGAATTTTCAAATTTTATGGTTAGTAATCAAAAGAAAAAAATAATCCTGCCAAGATCACTGAGTATTAATTTTTAGAGGTACATGGAGGATAGCTGGTCACTATAAATCAAATTGTAATAGATGCTTTCTTTCAATTAATATTAGAAGTAGCTGTATTTTATGAAACATTAAAATTACTGATCTTAAATTTACTAAAGATAAAAAATAAAGTAATCAAGTTTTGAAAATTTGGAATAGCTGTTACTTAACAGGCCTATCTATCAGGCATTCACATTCCTAGAAAAATTGTAAAATTTTAAGATTTAAAAAAAAAAAAAAAAAAAAAAAAAGAAACAGGAATCCGAAGAAATAAAAGTTTTCCAGAAAAATCCTTTTTGATCCTGTCTGGGACGATTGAATAAGTTAGGAGCTCAAGGTACATGCCATTTATTTTTTAAACCCAGATTTGATATTTTTTTTAATAGAATTTAAAAATTTTATTTTAAATTATTAATTAACCAAATTTTATTTTACAAATATTCTGATCAAATAAAGAGATTTACATGGTGATCTGAAATACAAAAATACTGTGTTCAGAATTTTGTAATTTGGTGCTTAATCTATGTGCCATAAACATGGAAAAAATTGAAATTGCTTAACATTTCTAAATTATGACATGATCTAAGAAATCTTAAATTTTTTATTTTTTATTTTTTTTAAATTTGAGTAAAAATAACGAAGTTATAACTATATTTGTGCTTCACCCTGTTGGCTATTTTTCCATACTTAAGACGATATGCATTTTGTCACATTGTTTTTACACTACTTTTTCAGTAAAAATACCATGTTTGTTAAAACACAAGATTTATTCTCAACCTCAAGCTGAAGAGCCATTGCTAAAACTGAAAAAAATACTTTGAAAAAGCTGATTTGGAAGCAATTAGAAATCAGAGATGCCACATGGAGTAAAATATCTTTTCTCTTCTTGCTGAACAGCATACAAATGAAGCAACTGAATGGTGCAAAATCAAGCCAAACTCGCAACCTGTGCAACAGCCATTGCGTAAAAAGCATGTATTCCACCAATTCATCCACCATAGGTACAAATAGACCAAAACCTTTAGATGCAATATACCAAAATAACCAGGAAATGCATTGCAGATAAGAACTCTCAATTTCTGGAAAACTCAAAGGTGATTTACCCTTTTAGATTAGAATATTAATATAAATCAAAGGCAATCAATACTTCCTTTATTATCCAACAAGAAGGTCGCTTGTGCTGAACTACTTACATGGCAATTTGCCATCAACTTCACCTTAGACATCACAAACCACTCTCACAAATTTTGTTATGCAGAGAGTAGTGACGATCTGAAAATTACTCATTCTCATGTCTGCAATATAAACACCTTCAGACACCTCCAAGCTTGTGGGCCTGATCTGCTATACTGACTGAGAAATACTCTGCTTAACTCGCACCTGTACTCTTCAAACTGGAAAAGTACCTCTTGTACCCGTGCAATTATTCCATCGGTATTTTTTCCCCCTCTTTGCTAAATCTTTAAATAATTAATCAATTAGGTACTAGTTGTTTACCTTGTAAAAGCTAATCCTTTTCTGATCAAGAGTATAGACAAGCCCGTCCTACTATGGATATTTCAATGGTCATTGTATCGGATAAGGTAGAGGAGGTTAAAGCAGTAGTCCTTTTTATCCACCCAAAGTGTTTGACACAGTCTGGTATGAAGGTTTCTAATGAAAATGAAGTCATACAATATTACTTGACAAATACAAAATAAAATTGATCCTTTTTTAGATTAGATGAAGATCCAGGTTATCCTTGATGAATATTCATCCAAATATGATGTGAGAGTGCCTCAAGGATCGATCTACAGACCTTTATTATTCCTCATATTCATAAACAACTTTCCTGATAAAATTGTGTCCGAAATGAGTATATTTGCGGAGGATATATAATAGATACGAGGGAAAAAATGTACACATGTCTAAAGCAATGGCAGTAACCTTAGAAAATGACTTTCATTCCGTAGGGCTATAAATGGAAGGTAACATTTAATGTTAATAAGACTAAGCTTATTTCGTTTAACAATTACATAAGTTTTCTCAACCATCAATAGCCACCCTTCAAACTCCTCAGCTTAACATGCAATAGAACGAATACAATGAGGACACTGCAAATGCTGCTGCAAAGGAGAGTACCCTCGACCGTGCTACAAAATTAACCACATCTGAGAATATTAGGACTAAAGGGAGTGGTTTTAGACCTGAATGATCTGGCATGAAATTTTTCTTTACTGAATGTTTTACTGTTTTATTTAAATTAAAGGATTTCTAAGTTTGTTTCATTACTTTATACTATTTTGCTTTTCATTTTAATATTCGTAAAAAAAAAAAAGTCACAGTTGTAAGTAGACACACGTTTTTTGGAAACAATGAAAAAATACAAGGTGCAAACAAGTGTTTTTTTTTTTCTCTTCTAGACAAGAGTAGCATCCATCTTTTACCCAAAATAAAAGTTGTACATACCTGTGGCACTAGCATAAATAACTCTGGACTTGGGTAGTTTATTTTGTAATTCCAGTACAGTCTGTCCAGTTTTAGTTGGTTTACTTGAACCAACTGGACAAAGGTTCTTTGCTCGATGACATTCATCAAAGACAATCTGGAGATTTAGTTAAGAAATAAAGACGAAAACAATTCTAGAAAGAATGAAAATGAGAAATCTTTTCTTTAGAACATAATTTAAAACTAATAGAATTAGGGGCAATAGTATTGAAAACCATAAGAACATGTTACATGCGATGCTTTACTTTGCTTCGTATTTTAATTCACTTTCCCCTGTAACTCCTGGATCTCTTTTTTATTGGGAGGAGGGGGGTACATAGACAAAGGTTATAGCTATACTAGTGAAAGTAACAGATTTTGCTTTCATTTTGTCAGTTTTTACTTTGAGAATCATTCATTTTATAACCTTATTTCTCTTGTTCATACGTTTGACATTTAGTCACTAAGTTTGGCAGTGTTTAGGATTAATTACATTAAAATTCCACTACATCTATCTTGTCACACAATAGTGTACATGTGACAATGATAATAAAAATAAATCTGGGAATTGGCTCCTAGGTCCCTGGGTTCCAAGTTAACAGAACATGGAGGGGTAAGGGGGGTATTCGATTTATGACACCACAGACCAGGCATGCAAGAGACAATGGAAACTGATTGAGGTATAATTTAAAAATAGATATTTATTTAGCAGTAAATAATTAGGGATTATATTGTACAAAAAAACAAAAAAATAGAGTGTAATACAAATGGGGTGAGGATCGAACTTATATAAAAACAATTTCATTGCATCTTAGAAAATGGTATGCAGAAGAAATTTGACTTACACGATATGAATGAGCGATGCAAGGAAAAATCCCGACCAATGTTCAATGGAGAGACATATGAGTCCTGGTGAAAGCGTAAACACTGTATAGTTTTCAGGCAGACAAATATATTTGGGATCCGAATTTCTGACAGGTAATATTTATTCCTTGCTGTTTTCAGTAGATAAGGATATTTTCTCTCCTATCTTTATTCTTGGGTTTAGCATCATTTTTTTCTTTCTCTTTCGCATGGGGTCAAACAGCACCATTGGTGATTGCAGTGTCCAGCCAACTGGCTGCTGGGTAAAAGAGAAATGGTTATACAAGGCTTGCTTGCATGCAGCGATGTATTTTTCACATCCTCTTCTAAAAATAGAATTTACAATATGAGCTCTTCTCGTGTTTGATTGGAGCCTTTCTCATCCAAAAATAGAAATAAACAGCCCTTCCTATACTCATTTGGAGGTGGGCCTTAAAATGGCTTTTACTATTTTAGCTTGCTCGTATTGTTCATGGCTTACATCAAACTTTCCTCCAACACTATCTCAAAGCCTCTGCATTTTCTTTTCTAAGTCGCTCCTCTCAACATGGCTAAACCAACTTGCAAGCTGATCAAGAGTTCAACAAACTTTGCCAACAAGGTATCAGAATTCATAGACCTGACATTCCATATCCATCTGATAATTTTTGTCATTATGCTAAAGACAAGCAAGTGAGGACTGAGTAGAGGTCCAGCACTCCCCATCATACAGTATCAGACAGCTGCTATATGCCCTTCCCTGTTAGTGAGAGGAATCGTTTGTGATGTCAAGACCGGTAACAGTTGGTAGAACTTACTCCATACCAATCAGAATTAGTAAGAGCGAAACTTGCATCCACCTCCAACTCTCCAAACATTCCTAAGATAACAAAAATAAGTTCATCACTCCAAGAGAGATGTCATCCAATTTCACCTCAGTATAAAGTCTGTAGTTAAAGGAGTGTGCTTGTACTAGAAACGTTTCACATTTATAACTGGTGTCTAGACAAGCCACTATACTTTCTGTGAACCTATAATGTACAGACTGCATTGTATGGAACTAGATCTTTCCTATAGTCAGAACGTGATTATTAATAGGAATTTTTTCAGTTGTTGCTGTTCTGGACCACTAACCATCACTTTTATATTTGATAGATTTACTTTTAAGTTCTTTGTCTTCCAAGTTACTTTTCTACTAAAGTAGTAATTAGACCATTGTATCTGCCAGGATTACAAACTCTTATGAGCAACCTGTTCAAGACTTCTAAATTTTCTATTTGCAAACTGATCATTAGTAATTCAACCAGGGCTTCAAGAACAATGATAAATAAGCAGGTTAAGGACGAAGCCTTGATAGATGCAGAGTTTAATGCTGAAAACTCGTACACTGCTCCTAGCATTGATGTACATAAATTGTTCTATCCAAATGAGTCAGTACTTTAGCCCAAGTTTTCATATCATCCACTATAATAAATTCCTGAAGACTTTATCAAAGGTTTCTTTCCAAATCAATGAACACCATAAAATGTTTTTTTGTCCGCATCAATATATTCCTCTATATTCCTCCTGCATCTGATGCAATAATCAGGCATGAAGCAGAATTTAATTCATTAATGCATGTTGCCTGCCATTCTTTAATTTTTGAACATTAGGTTTCTGTAGTTGCCTCTTACCCAAGCATCATCTTTGCCTTTATAATAAAAGATGTCTCTTCTGCCAGCATTGAAATTACGAAAAGTATCAATCGATAATTTATATTTATTTTACGATTGTGATTCTTTGAAGCAGAAGATGAATTTTCGTATAGATTTTTGTTGAACTGAATGTACTTTTTATTTATTACAATAGATTAAGTCCTGATCTAGAAAAGTGCAAAAATAAAATTAATTAGATGTTATTTTGCCAATATGAAAGGAGAGGATGAGGGGTATGAGGGAAATGGAAGGGGGATGAGAGGGTAAGAGAGAGGCTCAGAGAGTGCGGATGCATATGAAATGGGAGTGAGTGGGTAAGAGAGCAGGTGAGAGTGTATAAGTGAAGGGGTATGGGAGAGGAGAGAAAAAAAGAGACTGAAGACAACAGAAGAGCAGTGGTGCTGATAAATAAATAAAATATATATATTAAATCCTTCTTAGATAAGAGAAAAATCCAGGTTGTCCTCGGCGGTCGAACATCTAAACAGTGTGATATAAATGCGGGAGTGCCTCAGGGGTCTATTCTTGGACCTCTATTGTTCCTGATATTTATTAATGACCTCCCCGACAAAACTGCCTCTGAGATGGGTATATATGCTGATGACACCACGCTCTATAACAGGCATGACAGGAAAACAAATGAACACATTTCTAAAGAAATGGCAGAAACACTAGAGGATGACCTCCAATCTGTAGTGGAATGGGGACAATAAATGGATGGTCACATTCAATGCTGCCAAGACTAAACTGGTTTCCTTCAATAATTACAAGAAACCTTCTCTGCCACCAATAGCAATGGCCAGTGACTCCCTGTCTGAGAGTACATCTTCCAAACTGCTTGGCCTAACGTTCACAGGAAACATGAGCTGGAACAATTATATTGAAAACATTGCCAGGGCCGCTGCAAAAAAGGTAGGCTCTCTACCGTGCTAGAAAACTACTGACACCTGAAAGTATCCTGTATCTCTATAAGGCCACCATTCGCCCATGTATGGAGTATTGTTGTCACATCTGGGCTGGTGCGTCTACTACTAGTCTCTCGCTCCTAGACAAGGTTCAAAAAAGAGTCGCCAATCTGATAGGCCCTGAACTGGAATCTAAGCTTCAGCCTCTGTCCCATCGACGAAACGTTGCGTCCCTCTGCTTGTTCTACAAGTATTTTAATGGTGAATGCTCTGACGAACTGCAGACACTTGTGCTCCCACGACGCAGACACCCTCGACAAACCCAACAGGCAGCTAAATTCCACCCCCACACAGTAGAGATCCCTAGATGTAAAAGATCTTTCTACTCTAGTAGTTTCTTCCCCAGAACCGCTAGACTCTGGAATTCCATTCCAGGATCCTGCTTCCCTAATTGTATTGACATGCAGAAGTTCAAGTGCAACGTGAACCAACATCTTGCTGCCCAAATCCCTACATAGTGCCCCAGTAGTTGCTGACTCATAGTAGCCCCCTACACCAAAGTGGCAATGTGCCTTGTTTGGGGTGAAAATGTAATTAAAAAAAAAAAAAAAAAAAAAAAAATTAAAAAAAAATACAAAATCGTTTTGGAACTTTTAGTAAAAATTAAAAAAACATTTTTTTTGTGAAAATGACTAAAATACATGGTAATTAAAAAGTTAATTACAATTCTAAAAGAAACTAATACGGTCCTGTATCTCGCTAAGTCATTTCCTCCTCCTATGTAAAAATTAGTGTTGGGACGATTCCTAATTTTTATATGATTCCGATTCCGATTCCAGGAAAATATTGATTAACGATTCCGATACCAAGTACGATTCCGATTCCTAGGGAATTATTGTTTTGAAATATACCAGGTAGTTTTATACTTATTGTTGGTAGTTCCCAAATATGTTCCCTAACTTTGGAAGAGATATTTTATGTCTACACCGTCGTGTTTTGGTTTAAATAAAATTATTATATAGTAAACTAAACGGAAAAATTAGCAAAATTTATTTTAGAGAAAATTTATTTTACTTAATTGGAATACAGAAAAAAAAAAAAAAAAAAAAAAATTTATCCTTCAGAGCAAAAACAAATAAAATAGAATTTATATAACAGAACAAAAACAAGAAAATTAGAGAATAAATTAACACGATTCATTATTTTGGTCCTCATAATTTACAGATTTAATGAATTAAATAAAAAAAAATATAGCGGAAGAGAAAGAAAATATATATACTAATTAAATATAAAAAAAAGATAAATATTTAATTTAATAATTTATAAATGAACGTGCGTAATGAAAAAAACAATATACCATGTGACATGGCGCTGTAGATACAAAATAACCCTTCCAAAGTTAACGACCATATTTGAGAAATACCATTAATCGAAAGTTTTTGTGTTTTATACCTAAAGGTAGGTATAGCGAAAAGTTAAAAGTAAAGGAATTTCAAAAACGATTTTTTGTTTGGCTATTGATAGTTGTATTTGTGACGGCAGTTCTTCAGACTTCCATAATTCACAAAGAGTAGTTAACACCTATTGTTTTTTCTTACTTTTTCATTACTTTTACACGTTGTTTCTAACGTGAAGAATAAGTTTAGCCAAAATAATTTTGAAATAGGGTATATCAAAGGAACACATATAAAAATGATACCACTATAAAAAACAAATGAAATACTAGATAAAATTGAGCAAAAATAGTTACCAAAATTACAGAAAAAGATAAAACAAAACAAAAAATGGTGAAGTTTGTTGAGTGAAATGAATTATTGAAAGAAAATTAATTGAACTAATAGAAATGTTAAATAAAAAAAATGTCACATTTCAATATTTTTTTAATAATTAAATTCTCAGGGTTGTCGAAATTAAAAATTAAGTGATTTTTTTTAATTAGACTTATTTCGAAGCTTGTTACCTTGAAAAATACATTTTAAACCCTGTTTTTTTTTTTTATAAATAAATTGAAAAAAATAACGCAATTAAAAAAATTTAATTGATAATTGAAACTTTAAAAATATATTAAACATTGAAAAATTACTTATCTCACAAATTAACGTCCAATAAAGTAGATCCAGTCTTCATACAGGAATTCGGTTATAATAAATATATCTTTCCCAAACTTAAAAATTAAATCTCTTTTTTTTTTTTTTTTTTTGGAGAGAGAGAGTGCTTTAAAATCGCCGGGGAATGCCACCTAAAATTTTAAAGAAGTAAATTTTATGAGTTTAGTGCCTTTCAAAGACGGTTATCATGATTTATTATCATCCTTTAATTTCCTTTTTTTCTCCCCCACACCTTTCCATGTGGTTCAGTAGTTAACCAGTGCTCCTGTTGCTGTCAGTCAGCTATCTTTACCTAAGTTTTAATTTCTAGTTAAAAGAATTTTTCATGAATAGAATCAGCATTTTTAAAAATTATTTTTTTAGTTGTATATATTGTATTTACTCTTTGAAGTTAAGGAAGGTTAAAAAAATTGGTGACTTAGGCAAAAAAAAAAAAAAAAAAAGACACTGCGATTTCGACCCTCACTAATAAAACTGCTCTGAGTGACTAGTTGGTAATTTTTTGTTCCTTTTCTTTTTTATTTTGCTCCTCCAATTCATTTGGATGCTTCATAGTTAAATGTTTTAACATATTGGTTATGGTCATGTTAGATGGTTTTGTTCCTCGCGATATTTTAATTTGACAGACTTTGCAAATGGCTTTCAACTCATCATCTTCATCAACTTCAAAAAGTTTCCATGCAAGACTTTTTTTGGACTTTGAGGCCATATTAGAAAATTCAGTTTATCTGTAAACAAATAAATTACTATTAAATTTTGTTTTAAAGCTAGTCACTTATTTGGATAATTAATTGAAAATAATCCGCTAAAAAAGACAAAAAGAAAAAAATATAAAGGGATGGAGCGGTAAACTGTACCAACCAGTAGTTAACAAAAAAAAAAAAAAAAAAAAACTTATAGAATTTAATTTTTGAAACCAATGTATAAAAGTTTACATAATGAAATGCAAATATGCATTTTTTTTTAATTTTTTTTTTTTGGTTGACTGTGTTCAATTCACACATGGTTGATGCGGTTCAATATTGTTAAACTATAAGTTTTAAGTAAAATTCTATTTATAAATACTTTTTAAAATGAAATTATTAAATTAATCGTAAATATTATTTAGACATAAAAATTAATTGATTACAACACCTTTTAAAAAATATATATTAATTTCTTTTTCGTTCGGCAAAAAACTGCGTCAAACACTTTTTTAATTTTCAATTTAAAATTCTAGAAAAAAGATTATATTATTCTGCTTTTAATATAATCAAATTCAGGGTTTTATCTTTCTGGAGAAAAAAATTTTAAAAATGGATTTTATTTCAATGAAATTAAAAAAAAAACAACAACCTGACTGAATTGAATTAATTACCCTTAAATTAACGAAGGGGTTATTTAATAACTTTAGGTTTGGAAGAGATAGGTATGGGGTCGTTTTTTTGAAACTTCAAAAGAAGCCGACTACTGTCCAAATTTTGCGAAATAATACGTGATCAATTTCATTTTAGAGATATTTCTTTCAAAAGCCTTCTTTTAAAATAAGAAAAAAAAGTAGATTGTTCTATTAAACCTTTTACTGTTTAAATAATTTGACTTTGCTCGTTTTAAGAAAATATAAGTTGAAAAAGCATTTTCATTCACTATTAGAAGATTTGGCAGTAAAAAAAACAGTCGCCAAAAAGATAAGCGTTTTTTTTTTGTTTTTTTTTTTTTACTCGCAATGTAGAGCCCTGCATACTTCTTTTCAAGTTAACTCTTTTGTAGTTTTGATCACAATAGATCTGAATGAATGAACCTTGTAAGGGAGGGGGCACTAAGCATTGCCCTGTTAATAATGAATTTCTTTGGTTTCTTTTTATAACATGCTACATTTCTCTCTTGCAGTTAGAAATATCAGGAATTTTTTTTCTTTTTTTCAACATCAGACAAAAAAAATCGTAATGAAGGAATCGGAAAATTAAGGTATTTTTTAACAATGCGATTCCGATGCCTCCCAAAATACACGATTCTTACAATTAACGATTCCGATTAATCGTCCCACCACTAGTAAAAATATATATAAGAAAATGATTTTTTTATATCTTAAACTACTTAAAGTTAGAATGAAAAGGGTAGCATCAATAATTCTAGCAAGCAGTCAGTATTATGCTAGTAGAAAGTAGTAATAGTTTCAGCAAACAGTTATTAAATGTTATGTTAGTATGAATAGTTTGCCCGAGTGAAAAACTAATGAATCAATTTTGTAAAAAAGATTTTTTTTTTAAATCAATATCAAAATATATAAAAATATGTGAAATGAAGCAGAAGAACATGAAGATTATTATCACTATTCCAAAGGAATTCATTAAATATTTGGCGAGGAAATTAAAAATTTGTGTTTTTATAGTATCCCCAAAGTTTCATTAGACAATAGTAGTCGTTACAACTAACTTTGCTCTGACTCAACATTTTGTCACGTTTCACAGTTACTTGCTCGACTAATAGAACCTTAAGTTAATATACTTAAAAATCTAGTTAATTAACAGTGACTTTTAATTAATATTTAAGATGTAATCTGAGGAAGAGTTCTTTTGATTAATTCAAATTATATTGTTTTTGTCTGAAATGTGGATTTTTATTTCAGAAAATTATAGTAGATTAGAGCTAATTATAAAATACCATAGAACAGGAAAAACTTTGACATTGTTGATTATATAAGCTTACCTATATAACTAACAAAATATTGTAGGGGATTTCTGTGTGAACATGCATAAGAGAAATGTTTGGAAGTAAACACTGTTCAGCATTTAATTTCATTGAAATCCTGACCTTTTTAAGCAAGAGATCAAATCTGACATGATAGAGATGGTGCTGAAGAAAGTGAAAAATTGCAAAATGGTTAAGTCCTGGAATTGTTGCAAAAACCTTGGTTGTCAAACAATTATGTGTAAAGTAATTTTGGTAAATTTGTAGATGAACACTCGCTGTTATTCATCACCTCTAAGATTTTCTGAGTATTTATTTTAGACAAATACTTTTGATGGAAGGAAAAAATATTTTAGAATTTTAGTATAAGGAAGAGTTTCATGGATAAATATAACAAAATGATATCTCATTTCTGGACCATATTAATTTTTTAAAGAAACTAACTAATCTTTTACCATTAACCCTAAGTCTGAGTGGGAAGGACATAAAATGATATGTAATAGCATAAAAATGTAGAACCTCCCCAAAAAGAACATGCATCATTTATCTGATATAGTAAAACAGAAAAAATGGTTATCTAAGAACGATTTGAAAATGAGGGATCATTGTACATTAATAATTTATATGCAAAACTGATCAAAATTCTAAATTGTCTTTTTTTTTGTTTTGTTTTTTTAGTTTCTGTCAGGTTTTTCAAGATATTCACATGTAATCGCCTAAAAATAGAATCTTTCACAGAGGAGAATGTTAACCTACAATAAATTTTTTTTACGTTCTGACATGCAAATTTGTTTATTTTTAATATACGGCAACAGTTTAAAAAGCTTTTGTAATCAAAAACTTGCTGATTCTTTCACTTCTGATCTGGAGCATGAGGTGTAATGGGGGAAATTAGCTTGTTAATTTTAACCAAGCTTCTCTGCTTTCACTACCAATGCTCAGACCCTTTTTTAAGTTCCAGTTAAAATTCTAGGACTTAACACGAGATCTAAAATAAGACTTGTATCCAATCTAAGGTTGCTGGAAAAAAAAAAAAAAAAAAAGGATCTTTCTACTGCTGCAAAAGTATAAACTCCCGATGCAATATGTTAGCTTTGCAAAACTCAGATACATCCTAAGTTAGATGGCGTTTTCAAATTGGGGAGGTGTCGCTTAGAGCATTTTATTATTCTTTGACAGCGTTTAAAATCAACTTCATAATCTAATAGGGAAGGTGATCTCTTTACAGCCCTTTTCTCAGACAAAAAGTAAAACACCGAAAGTATTAAAATGTGCAAAAAGCACTGCCCAAAATTACAAAATAGAGAATGCAATTGCACCTTTTAAAACTGGTTGTGGATTCCAAACTGTGCTGATTGATAAAATTTAAACGTTATTCAATTCTATCCTACTGATGGTCGTCAGCAATTTAAAAGTTTGCTCAAAACTGACTCTTCAGTGCTCAAACATTGTAACGAATGTTAATAAAATACTGAGCACTTGGAAAAAGTGACTGGAACTTTTTCTGTTGAAATGAAATATTTGTGTGTTCAAATAAATAGGTTTTTATTATGCACACTTTGATTAAATTTTAGGCATTCTACTTGCATTGTTAGAAATGGCAAGTGAAACATTGTTAGCGACACTAATATTTCTTATGTCAATTTTCCTTCCATTATCCAACAATATTGGCATTTCTTTTGAAAAAATATGAAAAATAAATAATTGACAGAAACCAAGCCAAAAACCATCCAATAGCAAAAACATTTATGGTGGCCTTCTTTCCTTTAAAAGTCAACCATCACTTTCAGCATGGCATGGGGGTCCCTGCCATGCTGAAGTAGATCCCTACAGGCGAGTGATGGCACTGTTATGAATTGTTATAACTCAGAAATTTATAATTTTCTTTTTGTAAATATTGCATCATATATTTTTCATGTGATTCCTAGCATGTTTTATTAATCAATAAATATAATGTAATTATTTGTTGTTGTTAATGTTGCTGATGAATTTTAAAAAGTTTGGTATTTTCGAGGAAATAAATTTCTATCTCAACAGGAAAATATTCAATAAAATGTTTAACTGGAAAATTATTTTACTTAAAACTATCGATTAATATTAAATTTTAAAAAGGAAGATACTAGAATTTAAAAAACTATTTTATTTACACTCAAGCAGATGTGCCTTATGCACTAATAAAAATTGTAATTTTCTAGCTCTTTTTAAGATTTTAAATATTTATAAATTTTATTATAAAAAACGATTAAAAGAAATTATAATATAATTTTTTGACAGAAATAAAATTAATCGCATATATAACATAAGAAAAAATTTAAATCATGATAAAAATCTAAAATCATTAAATTATCAATCAATTTTGTAGTCACAAAAATTGATTAGATTAATTTTCATTTGCAAAAGAAAAAACAACATTGCGAAAAATCCCAAATCAACAAATTCAAATGAATAAATTTTGTCATAAAAATGATTGATAAAATATTAACTAGATAAAAATGTTTTATTTCATTAAAATTAAATAGTATACATAAATTATGTCGAATGTACAAACTTTTTATAACAAAATTTATTGATAATTTGCTGAGTGTATTTTGTAGTTGCTTTTTTTTTTTGATTGCATATTAAAATGAATCCAATCATCCTTTTTCATGACAAACTTTATTGATAATTTATTGACTTATTATTTTTCAATCCATGTTTTTTCATTTTAAAATCAAATATAATTTTAGATCAATTTATTAAATTTTTTTTTTTTAAACGAAATTTACATAATTTGCCAAGATTTATATTGATATAGTTGGATAATTTTGCATTTTTCTTGTTTTATATGCTATTGATTATATATCTTCTGTCAAAAAATTATAATCAATATAATAATTGTTTATAATGAGAACATTTATAAATATTTAAAATCTTAAAAAGTGCAAAAAAAAAAAAAAAAAAGCAAAAAAAAAAAGCCATTTTTATCAGTGCACAAAACACATCTGATTGAGTGTAAATATATGTATATAAATATATAATATTTATAGTTTTATATTAATCAATAGTTTTAAGTAAAATAATTTTCCGCGTAAACATTTTGTTGAATATTTTTCTGTTGCGACAGAAATCTTTCTCCAAAAATAATATAAATGCTTAAGCTTTTTACAAATAGCCACCCCCAAATAAAAATAGAAATATGAATAAAATAAAATATACATCAAGTGCGCTTGAGAACCAAATTACAACGCAATATTACGAAAATAAATATTTTAATTGTTTGAAATTTATACTTTAAATATATTTCGGAGTCAAACTCCATCCTGGGTCAGTCCAGCCAATCTCAGTGAGGGCTTGGAATTGATGTTCTCCAAATCTCCCGAAACTTTCAGATTCTTTTAGTACCATTGAAAGGAGTAAATCCTGAAAATTTCAGCTCAATTCCTTTTTCCGTTCAAATTTTATGGCCTTTTGAAAATTTTCATATCGCTGCAATTTTTCGGACACTGAGGATTTTCTCAATTTTGAAAGCCAATTTTCAGAAATTGTTATATTTAAAAAGGTCTGGATGAACTGCTTTCAATTATGTCCATAGAATCAGTTTAATTCATGGTTTCTAACCAAATTGAAAAAAATTTACTGAGCTAACAAAAATGACAAAATCACCCCCAAAAGTCAAATTTTGAATTTGTAAAGAGTAAGTTCTTGCTAACAATCAACCCAAAATGCTTTTAACGCTTTAAACCTCATAGTATGCTTTCAATACTTCCTCAAAAAATAAAATTTAGGTTTTGAAAACAAATAAATTTGAAATTATGAGGTACCAAATATGGCAAAAAGTCTGCAAAACTTATATTTTACAGACTTTTTTCCATTTTAGAATGGTAATAACTCAGTAACGGTTGCTCAGAACCATATAAAACTATATATTTTCTTAAAGAACACCTTGAGCTCTATTCAAAAATGTAAAATAAACCAGTTTATAAACATCCTACTAAAATCTATGGGACATCAAAAATCACAAAATTTTAAAAATTTTAACTTTCGACGAAGTTCAAAGGCCTGGAAAAAAAATGGATTCGATTTTTTGATTTTTTCAAAGAATAGACTTTCAGGTTTTAGAAAATTATCATGAGGATGGCAAACAGGGCTTTTACTCTTTAAAATGGTGCTTTCTATCATGGCACTTTTCAATATCCAAATCTGGCCTTTTCTACCATCTGCTTATAGTTTCACAATAAAAAAACAAGTTTTAATCAAAATTTTCAACACATTTTAAAGAAATGCTATATATAGTGTAGATAGAATATCTTTCATTGGACAGAGATATTAATATAATAAACTTTGATAATAAGAGTCCTAATCAAAATAACTTTCATCCGTTCCCATAGTTATTTTATCGAAACAGTAAAACCTTCCTGTGCTTCCAGTAGATGGTGTATCAACTTCACAGTACACATCTTCAATTGGAACCCAACAAACGTCATCACACTGTGGCCAATAAAACTTTTCAGAAGCTCCTTTAGGATGGAGGAATTTTACATTAACATCACCATGTTCATTTGATACATCATTCGCAACACAGAAGTACCAATCTTTATCGTACTGGCATACATAAAATCTACCTGGTTTGAGGTCTTCAATTCTCAATTTACAATTCAATTCTCCCTGATCAATTACACTTATCTGCTTCGAATGATCTGCAAAGGATGTCTTCTTCATAGTTAGACTCATGGTTGTGTTGTCAGGAATAAATTGGTGATGACTACGTGTACCTTTGAATGTACTTGATGTTGTAAATAGAGATTCAAGAAATTGAGTGTTACTAGCAACCTCCTCAGTGCTCACAAAAAAAGAGGTTATACCATCAATATCTGCTTCAGCAAACTCAAATAACTGCTTTGGTGTCAGAATTTGATTAGAGTAGGGACGTTGAAGGCTAGCATGTGCTGCTAATCTCTTGATTGTGCCACCTACGCCATCACAAGCATTCTTTCCGTGTGATGTGGCAAAGAAGTTCCATTCTGCTTGGAGATCGAAATCGGTAAAATGATACAGCAAGTTTGTCAAGTTCTTAAAGTTCTTGTATTGTGCTGCTGAACCATTGCTAAAATAGTAAACTTGTGCAAAAATGGGAATTCCTTGGTGATGTAATTCTGGTGAAAATGTTTCAAGAAGCTGAAGACAGTATTAATGTCATGAGTTTTATGATCACTAATGCAGGCATACGATTTATGAGAAAGTTTACCACTTCTATCAACATAATAAATCACAAAAGGGTGTATTGTTGCCTGTGAATTATTCCAGTGAAATCCTTGTGCAGCATCCTGGACCAAGAAGGAATAGTTCTCTGCGAAGTCTAAAACAATAACACATTCCCCAAATTGTAATCCGTCTTTTAATACTTTGAAATATTCAGCCTGTTTTTTTGAAACATAGTGGTGTTCTGTTAGCTTCTCAAACTTACTCATCAAGTTATCAATGAAATCGTCGAAATCAATTTCCTCTTTAACAATCTGACTTCTGTCAGTACTGACCAATTGTTTCATCTGGATCAAATGTTTTCAAAAGTTCACACCTAAGGAAAGACTTTAAGACAGATGGATCTGGGCAATTATCACAATGTCCCATCATACAGTTATATCTCTCGACATCGCAGACACACATTTCTATTATCTGCTTGTAATTATGTGATGAATTCATTGCTACCAACATGAGTTTTACATTTTGATGATAGGTACAGACACAAACATTGTGGGTACCTGCTGCCCCAACAGGGATGCACCATTTTGGACGCAACAGTGCAAAAGTTGAAAAAACAATTTTTTTGTTGGGGTTTTCCTTTTTAAACTGGACATGTATCTCAGAAATGTTTGATAAAAGAAGTCGCTTTTGTTTCTTCATCTTTGTCTTATCAGGAAGGCGAATGGTGACAACATCTTTCTTTCCTGGGAGCAAACGACTGATTTCCTCACTTTCATAAAATGCAATAACGGTCTCTTTAGTTTCTTGAGGAATACCAATTCTTTTTTTACGTTAAGGAATGGAAAGGATTCCTTTTTTGAGTCTTAAATTACAGCTTGAGTTGTTGAGTATTTTTGAATAGAGCTCAAGGTGTTCTTTAAGAAAATATATAGTTTTATATATATATATATATATATATATATATATATATATATCAGGAGGCCTCAAGTTTTGACAAGCTTCTGGGCTTGACCATTACTCCTGATCTTAAATGGAACACGTATATCAAATCTGTTGCCAAGGCCGCTGGAAAAATGGTGGGATCTTTCTATCGATCCAGTAGATATCTCACTGCTGATGCTATTCTCTATCTATATAAGAGCCAGGTACGTCCAAGGATGGAATACTGTTGCCACATCTGGGCAGGAGCTGCTAGAAAGAACTTGTCCTGCCTTGATAGAGTTCAAAATAGACTTCGTAGCCTCGTAGGAGATGTCCTTTTCTCCTCCTTGCAACCTCTATCTCACAGAAGAGATGTTGCGAGTTTGTCTCTGATGTATCGTTATTTTCATGGAAAGTGTTCAACTGAGCTTCAATCTATGATCCCCCCTCGCCAAACTTTCACAAGAAACACTCGTCTAGCTGTAAACACTATCAATAATTTCCCCCACTCTTTATCTGTGCCTAAACCTAAACGTAGATTCCATGAACAAAGCTTCTTTCTTAGAACTGCACGCCTGTGGAATTGTCTTCCGTTTTCCTGCTTTCCGGCTGACTACAATATGGTTTTGTTCAAGTCTAAAGTAAATAAGTTCTTGATGAGCCGTTCCATATAAGTTATTAAATTTACCAAATTTTCATTACTAATGATTACTATATTGACCAACTTCTACTGTACACTCTTTAACCCTTATCCTTGAGTGGCCTCTGGGCCTTGATAATGTGGTGTTGCCTTTGTAAAAAAAAAAAAAAAAAAAAAAAAAAAAAAATATATGGTTCTGAGCAACCGTTACTGAGTTATTACCATTCTAAAATGGAAAAAAGTCCATAAAATTCAAGTTTTGCGGACTTTTTGCCATATTTGGTACCCCATAATTTCAAATTTTGTCATTTTTGTTAGCTCCGTAAATTTTTTTCAATTTGGTTAGAAACCATGAATTAAACTGATTCTTATAGTATTCTATGGACATAATTGAAAGCAGTTCATCCAGACCTTTTTAAATATAACAATTTCTGAAAATTGGCTTTCAAAATTGAGAAAATCCTCAGTGTCGAAAAAATTTCAGCGATATGAAAATTTTCAAAAGGCCATAAAATTTGAACGGAAAAAGGAATTGAGCTGAAATTTTCAGGATTTACTCCTTTCAATGGTACTAAAAGAATCTGGAGAAAGTTTCGGGAGATTTGGAGAACATCAATTCCAAGCCCTCACTAAAATTGGCCGGACTGACCCTCCTCAGTATTTTGCTTCTTTTTTCTTCTTTTTCTTTCTTTGTTGTAAAGTTGGAAAATCTTTACTACGGACTTTTCTTTCTCCAACTTTACAACATGGCAAGAAAGAAAAAAAAATACTGAGGATTATGTTTGAATTCAAACGCTGCCTGGGTATGCCGAGTAAGGAAGCCTGAAAAAAAAAAAAAAAAAAAAGTGGTAGTAGGCAGGCAGGCTTGAGCCCATAACGTGAAGGAAAAAAAAAAAAAAAAAAAAAAAAAAAAGAAAAACAAAACATGTTTTAGCCAATGTCTCAATTGCGCAACTAGAAGTCAAAAGCGTTAAAATTAGGCATAGTCAATCCAACGGTGGAAATCACTTGCTAAAATGTTAATGAAAAAAGTGACGCCTCCTTATACAAAACTGCCCAGTTGAGGGTGCAGGAATGAATGTTTTTCGCCAATTTTTCAATACTTATCGTCCAAAGGATCGAGCTTGAAAACAATACTGATCTCGTGAAGAGTAGACGCATGTGTTGAAAATTTTTGTGAGACATAAAAAAACACACACACATTTTGCTCTTTATATATATACTAGATTATAAATTTCAAACAAGTAAAATATTTGTTTATTTTCGTAATATTGCGTTGTAATTTGGCTTTCAAGCGTACCTGGTGCATACTTTATTTTATTCTATTCAAATTAAATCAACACTTCTATAATGGAATTCACATCCTTGACGATAACATAAAAGCATTTTTTTTTTTTTTTTTTTTTTGCTAAATGGAAATTCATTGTAAAAGATTTTTTTTAAAGTGTATTTCTATTTAGGAATAATCCCTGAAGATTTTTTTTTTTAATTGCCAATTTGCTTCAACCTTAAACTGGATTTGAAAAAACAAAAAATCAACAAGTAATCAATATAATCATTTAATTAATTAAATCTTTTCCTGAGTAAAATAATTTGATAATATCTCTTCCATTAACATATTCAAATCTTAATATTTGACTCAATTATGCTCAATTTTGGAAATCTTTGATTACTCAAAATTTATGTAGGGATGGAAGGTTGCTTCCCTTAACTTTTGCTTCAGATTGTTTTACAAATAGTCTAGTCTTTGATCTTTTGAATGTTCATGACTGTAACTATGTCTTTTGGCATAACTAATAAAATTAATTTTTAATCCTGTTGTTTGAACTATTTATTCTCATCCAATGAATCCTGGCATTTCTGTTTAGGGTTCTGAAGAAAGTAATCCATATTTTATGATAAACTACCTGGATAATTTGTTTACTGTACAAATGTTCAGAAAATAATTGTAAATCCATTGAGTTATTTTGTGATAATTATGGCATGAACACATAAGCTTTGTAATTGAAATTAGATTTTCTTGCAAATCCATCTGAACTATATAAATCGTGTGTGCATGAAGGATAAATTTAACAATTTTTGATTGTGTGTTGATTATAATGGCTACACATGAAATTATGAGAATGGGCTAAAAAATGTGTTGACTTATCTTTTTACTTATCAAATATACAGTATTGTTTTGATGTCAAAAAATTCTTTCAATATTTTATTTACAATGATTATTTTAAGACTTAAAACTTTTTCATTTTAAAAATATTTTTACAGAGATTTTAAACTTTATTTTAGACATGAGGGAGGGAATAAAAACTCATTGATTAAATGCAGAGTTGGCTTTACAGTTAAATCATCATATTTAGAAATTAAAGATCACACATAAATACAAATATCAATATATAAATAATCCACCATTTTCAGATATGCGAGTAGCTAAAATAGAAAAGCCTGAATTGAGATGGGGTCCTCGTGTGTTTATGTGAGGAGAGAGCAGTAAAAAAAAAAACTTTCATAATGTGCTTGTGCTAAGTAGTAAAACATATCTATTTAAAAAGAACAGTAATGCGTGTGTATTTAACCGATAACAGAACACATAACACTGAAATTAACAGGAAATAGTAGTCATACACCAAAGATGGTTGATAATGAGTAAAATCTTTGTTTGGATGGTTAATAAAATGTACAGACATATCGGATAGTTGAAATGCAAACTGTTCATTTCAAATTGCCAACTTGTTTACTTTTTTCTGTACATGCCAAAATTAATTTCTTTAAATTGCTTAATATCAAATCTTTCTTACCTATCTCTCGATAGCTACATTGGTAGGAGATACGACAGGAGTAATAAATGTTTTGGTTTCAATTATAGCTGCTGACATCCAAGTCATTTTTTCTTTTGAAATCACTATTGGGTACAATATAATATTCAATAGAGAATTGATTCTGCCATAATAAATAACATCTGCATAGATTAAAATATATTCAAGCAAATTTTACGACCTGACAAGGTTAGACGCCCTCTGCTAGTTTAAAATAATTTGAAAAATGTTTAAGGAGTGAAATATTGAACTTGATACCTTTTTTCATTAACCTTATGTAAATTTCTTATTTACAACAGAATCTAATAGCCACAGTTTAGCTTTATTTATAGTTGAATCAATTATATTTGGAAATTTCCTAAACATCTCCAATCAGTTTCAATTAACAAAACCAATATTAAGGCAGACACAGAGTGTGCATGTGTATGTGGGTGCGTAGGGCCTCGGAGATAGGAAAGGATCCTTTGGTGAAACTCTTACCCCCTCCATGAATCATTGAAGTCTTAGCCTTTATAGCAAAATCAGAATTTTCAAAGAGAATTGTCTTAAAAGGAAAAAGAAAGCTAATGGAAGACAAGATGCATAGAAAAAACAGTAAAAAAGATAAAACAGAAAAATGGAAGGGAGAGTAATAAATTTCAATCAAATAGTGATAAAAATGAGGATAGGCTTGAACAATTTGGCAAAAATTAGTCTTTTTGTATTAGAAAAAATAAGATTTTTATTTTAGAAAGGTGGAATTTTGCTCCAACACAAAACTCAATTTTATAATAGATGAAAACCAGTAATTTTCTAAGTTCTTAGCGACGTTAATTATCTTTTTTCATTTTGTTCAAGCTAGGGACGAGACATTCTTACCCGATGCCAGACATTCAATCGCTATATCATATATTCAAACCAAGAAGTCCCTTTAAGTGCAGTTGTTTGAATCTCTATTGCACTTTGTTCACAGCGTATATTTACCAAGTAGTTTTTGAAATTCTTTTTGTGAGTTCAGTTACTGGAATGATAGAGATTCTAGTTTCTTTTCATGTCATGCATGAAACGTTGGTATTTTGTTATCCCTCTCAGCTCTATTTAACCCAGCATCATTGTGGACACTAACTTATAAGGTTGCTTCTTTCTCCTTATCCTGTATCATTATGTGAGGTTTAATAGTTCTGTTTTCTAGGTACATAGCTGTAGGAATTGCATAGTCAGTTTTCTTTCTAGTATATTTTCCCAGGACTTGCTGCTGCATTCAATATTCAATTTATTACAGATTATCCAAAGAAGATATTTACACATAGCATTGTTACATTGTATAGCAGCTGTTCCTCCAGCAAAACCTTACAGGTGGCTCACACTACTTCTGTGTGAACCACTTGCAGTTGTCATTGCTGAAACCACTCTTTTCAAAAGCATTGGTCATCAATCCTTGATTTTGGGCAGCTGTTATAATCCTCTCCTGATTATAGAGTAATGATTCTCTTTTCAGCCAGTCTTATTTCTAGAAAATACTTGGCATCTGTTGATTGGTTGATTCTTCCAATTTTTTGCAATATTCTTGGTATATTTTTGGCAACTTTTTGGTGCTATTTCCATGTTTTCTGATTTTGTCTCATTTGTAAGACAGTCATGTTTGCGATGGAGGTTGTTTTGCTAGCTCTTGTTTCATGGTGTTGGTGCACCATTTTGAGGTTTGGATTTTGGGAGCTCATCAGATATTGCTCAGTGCTCACAATTGTTGCATGATGCTGATGGTCAATTTCTGAGAAACCCATACCTCATAATCCTCTGGGCAGATACAGGTTAGGTGAATACATGTTTCTCTATGTTATGTACAGTATTAAAATTTTCTGCAGTTTAGCGTCTAATTTATGTCCTTTTGTGACCAGTCAACGATGACAAAACTGTATGTTATCAAAGGCATGGTTACTTGATTAAGAGTTATCTTGTTTTTGTTTGTTTTACAGATTTTCCTTACATATTGACTACCAATTTTTTCTCTCATCTTGGTATGCTGAACTGAATCATTCTTTTCTATGCTAAGGCATTTGTATTTTTGCATCTCTTCTATGTCTATGATGTCAGTGTCTTTATCAAGACATGTTTTCTATTTGGACTTTTTAGCTTGATTCCAATATGTCTGGAGAAGTTATGTCCAACATCGACTTAAGTCAGCGTCTGAGCTGGCACACAGTTTCAAGTTATCCATGAAGAGCAGGTAATGGTGTCTCTGGCTCAGATTATAGGCATTCTGGTTTTTATTAACTAACTTGCTTAATAAATCTATTGCCAGGCAGAAGAGTAAAGGAGATAGGCATGAGATGATCCACTTGCATGATTCTTCTGATCTTGACATTAAGGATTTTTACGGTTCCATTAGTGTGGCTTAATGCTATGGTTGTTTGCCAGATTTTTATATGTACATCCATGGTCTCTTTGATTACTGGATGGATGTTATATAAATCAAGACACCACAGTAACCAGGTATGGTGCACACTATCATATGCCTTTTCGTAATCAATCCAACCTGTGCTTAGTTTCCTCTGCCTCTATTTAGTTAAGGATGGTCATATTAATCAACTGCCTAAATGCTTCTCCCAGCACATTCTTTTTCCAGGTATTCTCCAGAGAAGAGGTAGATGCTGTCTGCAACGAGACCAGTGGATAACTGTTGGTGTCATGGGAACAGATAGTATCAATGGATCAACAAACGATTGGTGGTATGGTTCTGCCTGTGTCCTTCAGGTGGTAAGTGGTCAATTATCAGAATTGTGACTGTGTTTTTCCGGGGTGGGTGGGGGGGACTATCTTTATTTCTGGGAACTAATACTTCTCTCATGTACTCCACCTCGGCCTCATTAAAAATCTTCAGACTGTTGTGTCGCTGACAAGTTATTTTTTTGGGGTGGAACATTATTTTTGCCAGGACAGAAGTGGAAGAATATTTCCACCTAAGTCTTTGTCTGGCATGTTTTGTTCAGGCATATTCCATAACAGTATTCACTTTTCTTCACTTTCTATTTAAATTCTTGCCTTTGAATAGTCTCCTCTCCCCTGATTGGAAGGTAGTCATTTTCTGCCTCGGCTGTGCTTTTAATAAAATAGTGATCTTAGTCAGGCAACCAGTGTATTCTTTTTCTTTTCAGGGAGGTTTATTTTATTTTCTCAGTCAGGATTTGAGTGAACAGTGGAACAAAAAAGCCAACCTTCTTTTGAGCAACAGTCTATGACGTGGCTTTTAAGCCTCTTATTTCCTAAATTTTTGTAGGCAAACATAATGGCGATAGATAGGGGGTCAGGACCTTTGGTATCAAGGCCTGATGGCTGACCCTTGGTTGTCCTTTATCATGGCTAGAGTATTACTTCCAGAAACTAGGTATACAACATTGTTAGCCTCTTCCCATCTGGAATATAAACAGGTTAAGGGGCCTTGTTTCTGTTTTTTTAAATATTTTTTTAGCCTACAAATATGCGATTTTATTTTTGTTCATATTTTTATATGTCTCCACATGTCAACGACTTCTTATTTATTATTTAAAGTTGCTCTTCTCCACAACCAGGGGGACATGCTGGATGGCTTGAGGAGATAGCATATCATTTTTTTAATATGTGGTCAGGGTTTGTGACAAACCCCGATACAGAGAGGCTGAAGATGGTTTCTAGTAGGCATCCAAGTTCTCTCATGTAGTAGTAATTCTGTAATCTGTTCAGTGTTTTCTATAAGATGATATAGTATGGCAACAACATTAGCATGTAAAAAACTGACTGACATAATTTTAGAAATGGATAAAAAACACCCAAGGGTCCTCAGTGAACAGCAAAGAACAAAAGATATCTACTATAACTTGAAAACATTGATCACTCCTGAACATGCCAGCAGATAAGATTAAGCTAAGGCCTGTAACCTCAACAGAAAGTGGATAAAATTTACATTTTTTTTTTTAACAAAAAAGGATACCACACCATCAAAATCTTCTCCACACCATCTCATGAGTTGTTTCAACCGGGTTTTGTATTTTCCATCTGACTGGCTTTCACCAATCAGGGAGGAGTAAGTGGCAAAAATCACGCCCTTTTTAACACTGCCATTTTCTTTAGAGGAGATTTTGGCATACTTGAACTGTAAAAAAAAAAAAAAAAAGAAAAAAAAAGTGAATAAATCATTAACATCGGCTTACATCATAAATATTTCATAATGAAAGGAGGAAAAGACAATAGCATGTTTATTAAGAATCCAGAACAAGTGATTTTTCTGACAAAGGGAGAAGAAAAATCTGTATTCTAGGTCGGCAGTACTTTCACGTGAGCTGTCAGAAATTTTCTGTTTCTATTTCTATCCTTGCAGCTATGTCATTAATAAGTGTGCTGGAGATAAACGTTTTACTGGGCTGACGTTATCAGTCTGATAGTCAAAGACTCGAACCTTGGACTAACTACTAAGGCGGCTGCCCTATCAGCAGATGCAAAGTACTGGGGCTACTGTATTGATATTTGGTGAATGGATCCTCGACGATGCAGTAGCTTCTGGTGGGGGCTACTCTATGCCATATTAGTGGTTAATTGTTACAGCTTTACCATATGTGCTACAAAAAAAAATTTCTTCACTTCCTTTTCTACCTAACTTTCCCCTCTCTACCTGCTTTAACCAAGTCGGTCAACCTATTCCACAAATCCTAAAACTCCATCATGAAAGTCTCCAGAAAAATTAAATCCAGACCCACAGCTTTCAACATAGGCCCATGTTCACAACCTTCCCATGGTTGAAATCTAATTACAGGAGACCAAACTAGACCTATTCTTCCTAAGTAAAACTGGCACTGGACCAACTATTTTCCTAGATGAGTTTGTAATTGCAGGATATTCTTCCAAGATTGCCATGTGTATGGAAAATGTGCCTACAGAGATGGCTTTCCATGTAGTAGAAACATCTCCAGAGAAGTCCTTAAATTACCCTATATGTGCTTTCAGATTGCACTTGCTCATATCACTGCATTTATATTTGACTTCTATTGTCTCCATAATAGCGGAGTTATTATCTTTAGGAGCAGATCTGAGAAAATTGACCATATTCTGTCTGCTCATTCTTTGGCTAACATTTATGTCTGTGGATGTAATAAGTCCTCCAACATAACTCTCCATTGTATAGTATATTGATACTCTATGGCTGACGGGGATAGTTTTTGTACATTTATATCAGATCTACCTCTGCGTTTCATGTTTTAAAAGAACATGTCCTCTATAGAATCAGACCTGACGGAATGGTTAATTGTAGATATAGACCGCTTCATACTCTCCAAAAAATTCCAGCAAAAACCTAACAACCAGCCATGTTTCTCTCCAGAATGTGCTGTTGCCATTGTGCACAGAAATTACTATTTCCATTGCTTCCAATGTAATAGATGTACTGAGACTAAAGCCACTTTCAGGACTTCCAGCAACCACTGTAAAAGAGTAATAAAGAATGTGAGAGAGTTGTATGCTCAGTCCGTCAAGTCCAAAGTAGCTGAACAGCAGCTTGATTCCTATCATGTTTGGCAAATAACAAACAGGGTCCTAAATCATCCATGGACCTGCGGTAATCTCGTTAGCATCAGACAAAGCCAAAATCTTTGCAGCTACATATGTGATCAGGGCAGCAAAACTCGCGCATTTTCTCCTGTATTAGAAAACATGCTATACGGCATACAAATATCTATGTGTAATGTTTCCAAGATAATCAAAAACTTTGATTCCAGTAAAACAATTGGCCTTGATGGCATTCCCATTAAAGTGCTCAAAAAGCTTCAACCAGAACTAGCTCCCATATTTACAAAGTTATTTAAGCATTGTCTTAAAGAGAATTGCTTCCCAACACTCTGGAAAACCTTATCAGTATATCTTGTATTAAAAAATTCAGGTGTGTCATCACTCTTAGTCTCTTGTGCATCATGAGTAAGTTGCTGGAATCTGTTAAGAGAAATAGTCAACTACCTCAGTGACATGTAATATGGTTTCTGTTCTGCTAGATCTGCAGCAGATGTGCTAAGTTATATCTCACAGGATTAGCGAATCTTTCAACAGAGGCTTCCTTTCTAGGGCAATTGCCCATGACATATCAAAGGCCTTTGATAAGGTATGGCATAAAGGTCTACTTCAAAAAATCTCCAGTTACAGTATAGCTGGAAATGTCTTTTCAATTATTAAATCATTTCTCCGATAGGTTAATAAGAGCAGTGGTTGATAGGCAGAAATCAGAAGCTCACAGTATTAATGCTAGAATACCTCAGGAGTCCATACTTAACCCAACTCTTTTCCTGATCTACAACAATGATCTCCCAAATCACATTCCAAGATCATTCGTAGACATTTATACTGATGTTACTATCATCTATACCAACACTTCGCTGTAAACAACGAAGTTCTCTGTGATTCTCTCTCCTTTGATCTTGAGCATGTGGTGCAATGGGAAAAGAGGTGACTAGTTAATTCTTATGTATCTAAAACCAAGTTTCTATTTTTTAGATCATTTTCCTGCTTTCCAACTGACTATAATGTAATTGTCTTCAAACAACGGAAATAAAATAAAAATCTATGTCTGCATCATTTCTTTTTTAACAAAAGTTTTTATTTCATGTTACTCTCCCATCTCGACATCACTTTAAGTCTCACTTTCACATGTCCATCTGACTCTTGTTTTTCCTTCCTTTGACCGCATGCCTGTCACAGCCAGTGTTCTCATCCTCGACTTTACACATCCATTTCCCCATTTTTTTTTTCTTTCTTCTAGCACACTTCCTTAATTTGCATATCTTTTTTTTTGGCAACTGCTCTTAATCTCTTTGCAAGGCAGCCATCGTTTGCTGCTGCTGCTGATACTTTCGCACGCATTCATCTGCACTATGGTACAAACCCAGGACTGTATCCTGCTCAACTATATCTCCAATAGTATACATGCAGCACTCTAGATCCAAATATACATGTACAGTGAAACTTTAATATCCACAACACTAATTGGCTCAATTTTTCAAACTATACAGATGCAGTTGATATCAGCACATATAGTTTATCTTGTTGCCTCTCACAGATTGTTTGTCACCTTCTCCAACTGGCTCTCAGATGGTGAGAATCAGCAAGCTTCACTTCCTGATCTATTTCTGTCTACAGTTCCCCAAACTAATGTAACAAATGCCTATAGTCCACTTGGGAACACTGATCACCTTATGCTATCTATATATTGACTATGACTATATATCTAGAAAAATGAAATTGTGTGTGTACATTTCCTTACCAAACTACTCTCAATTTTCAGTCTACAAATTCGATATTTGACATAACGGGGTATTGGATTTGGGAAAAAATTTTTTAACCAGTTTTCGGTCAGAAATTTGGCTGTCAAAGCGTCAAAGTTCAACGATTTGATCTTTGCAAACTCTACCAAACTCCTCCTCCAATTTTGGACCTAAACACTTGAAACTTTAGATGTAGGTTACCTGGACATGAGTCAAACATATATATATATATATATATATATGCATGCACATACAGTTATGAACAGTACATAGGGCCCGAGCAAAGCTAGGCTGAACTGCTAGTGTATATATATATATATATATATATCACTAAATCTTCAATTCAAAGTTGAAGAGTCATTGCTCAAAATGACAACGACCTTCAAAAAGACTGATTTGGAATCCATCAAAGATGTCCTATGAAGTAAAATATGTTTTCTCGCTACTGAACACTGAAAATAAGGTAATTGAATGGGCCAAAAGACATTGAAGCACATGTTTCCATGTGGAAATTCTATAGCAAGTCCCACTTTCTCTAATAGTTTGTTTTAACCTGTGCAGATGCTATTGCACATAGGCAACAAAAGTTCAGCCAATTTAGCTGCTATAAGTTAGATACAAATAGGTAAAAATTTCTAACATCTAGAAATACGTATAATCACAGCTGCAGCCAAAAGAAGGTACATGGAGATGAACACAGTTACAGAAATTAGGATCTCACAATTTCTGAAAAGTTATAGTCTGGTGAATAATGAAAAGTCAACAATTTCTCCACTTATTCAATCACCATAATTTGTCAGCGTTCACTATGCTTTAATATCATAGAAAGGAAAAATCAACCAAGTGATAAAATTTGACCAAAGCAAAATATTCCCTTAAAATTGTATTGAAAATAATATAATTTCTTCAAGAGGGTTTGTTATAATCCCCTTCAGAATTCTTTGAATATTTTATATCCTAGAAAGTATCAAAATATATGTAAACTAGGATTAAAACATTCAAGCTAAATACAAATGCTATTAGTTTTTTGTTATGAGAAACTAGACACACATTCACATATATATAAAAAATCAAAATGATAACTTACTTTGTTTAACGCATGGACATCTATTTTCCCTGCCCCAATATCTTTGAGATCTCGCTCAGCATCAACTTTCAAGTCATTAGAAACACTGAACCTGTTAAAAAAAAAAGGTAAACTATAAACTACTGAACAAAAACATGCACAGTCAAGTTGCAATAATCAAAAACAATTTCAACAAGAAAGAAAAGAATACCATAAGGCCCGTTTTCGCCCTTGTAAATAATTTTCAAATATGATACCAGCTACTGTTCGTCCTTTGCCCACACCGGCACCATCACCTAAATACAAAAGGAAAAAAAAAAAAAAAAAAAAAATGAAAAATAAAAGCAGTAATGGAGATGCTGGAGTGTTTGTGATAATTGTTCCAGGGACTGAAATAAGAGTTTGTTATCTTAAAACAGATTACAGTGCTGAATGATTTTTTCTTTTTAGCTATATCTTTACCCCTAATGAGTAGAGAGTTAGAAATTTTGTAGTAAAAAAAAATAAAATAAAAATAAAAAAGTCGTCAGATTTTAAACCAATCTCAAGAGTCAGAATCTTTTCAGTTGATTCGCCACTTTAGAATTGGAAAATTAAAAGTGTCAATTTTTGAAAGTCTTATTTGACCCTAAAATCAATAGCTAGAAACCCCATCACCACAACTAATTAACTTGTACAAATACAATGAAAAAAATAAACACTTGCCAATAAGAAATCCTGCTCTGTCACCACATGGCATGATTGTTTCATGACGTTGGCATGCATAAGTGATGGATTCTAACTGCAAGGCAGACAGTTGGCCAGAGTCAATGGTCGTTTCAGGAAGGTTCAAAGTGTATCGGACATTTGGCGGCTCCACACTGGACAATGAACTGGATTCGACAACAGCATCAGGATGCTTTTCTCCAATACGTACTGAAAAAAATAAATAAATATAGACAATTAAATAGTTTTTTTTGTTTTTTTTTAAACCAATAACCTGAACAAGGAGCTATTAGTTTTTAAATAGGTCAACATTTAGTATTTGAAAAGTCAAATTTTGAAGATGGCAGTTTTAATTTTCTTCCATATAAACCATGTGTGACATTGTTGTTTGGTTGAAAATGACAGTAGAAAACACTTGCACACAAAGTATTAATAAGATTCAAATAGAAAAGTAACATTTTGTGCTGTTGTACTTTCAAAACTCATGTTTGAAGAAAAATTAAAACAAATTGTTTTATCAAAATGCACAAAAATTATTTAAACTGAAAGACAAACTCATTTCTAGCTGTACTTTAAAGTTGTGTCCTTAAAAAATAAAAATCTCGCAAAATACGCACACCTCAGGTACACTTTTTGAAAATGATTATGTAAGTAAAAAACTAAGGATAAAAATAAATTACGTTTTGTAGGCATATATTCAGAATATGTTTCAGCTTGGCCAAGTTCTTGAATTTCCTCTTCAACTTCCTCTTCCTCCTCTGGTATGTGGTGATGGTGGTGATGGTGGTGGTGATGGTGATGGTGATGCTGCTGCTGCTGCTGCTGCTGTACACGGTGGGGTACACTGATGCCTGGACTCTACCAATTGGTAAATGTGAGAAAGAATAAATTCAAGTTGAATTTGAATAAAAATAAAGAAAAGCGCCTTATTCATGGAACAACAGAACCTATATTCATTTAAATATGCATCATTGCTTTTGGATTTATCAAAATCATTAATCAGTTTTTTGAATGAATGGCATATCTCTGGAAAATATGTCTAGATTTAAGAGCAAAAACATTTTTGTTGCAAAATATATGTGAATGTATGTTTTCATTTGAAAGTACTGTACATACGGGTGACCCAAAAAGCGGACCCCGTGTACACTTTATGTGATACTCCATTATTTATTCACCGATTGCCTTTATTTTACAGGACATGGCAGAATCAACGACCATGAGTACACTAAGACCCCAGTGGGAACTGGGACAAAAAATTCACTGTGTTAAATTTTACTCCAAGACAAGCTCGTTTAAGAAAACCCAGGACAGTTTCATGAGTCAGTTCGAATGTGAAAAGTCTCCATCCAAAAGCAGAATTCAGAACTGGGTGGACCATTTCGAGAGGTATGGGACCATGGAGAACCTTAACGCTGCCAGAGAGAACCGTCCAAGCCACTCGGGATGTCCCAAGAAGCGAACAGTTGAGCTGGTTGAAAGAGTGAGAGAGTCTTAACCTCCTTTGGACCTCAGATGAAGCCCACTTCCATCTTGATGGAAAGTCGAACTCCAAGACAAATGTCTTCTGGGGATCCTCCAGACCCAATTAAGTAGCCACCAATCCCCTGTACTCTCCTGTGCATGGTGTGGGCTGCAATCTCGGCCAGAGGCATCATCAGACCAATCTTCATCGAAGAATCTGGCACATTACTGGAAGTGTTCAATACAAAGTAGATTGTTATGATAATAATCATGGAATTTTGAATAGCTACACAAACGTAATGTATTTCAATATAATATTTCTTCAGACCACGGAAGAATAACAATTGTGTAAATATTCATGTTATATTTTATACTAGAAGGAAGACCTGATATTAGAGATTAAACGATGATCACTACTAAGTACTTTTTCAATAGACTTGTAGCATCATAGTTTTTGTTTTTGCCTTTTGTTTCATCTCTTAATATATAGTCAGTAGAAGCTGAAATGAATTAGTATCTTATACATATGGTTTTATTTTATTAACATTGAATATATTATACATTATTTGAAGTTTGAAGGGAGTTCTGTTTTCATGGGTAACTTGGGAATGGGGATGCAGATATTCAGCACACAGAGAGAAATAGTTTCATTGTTTTTCCTGGAGAATTTTATGATATTTCATCAAAATAGGATATTTTGAAGCTTTAAATGAGATTGTTACCCACTCCACCCTAGAAGGTTAGGAAGGGGACTTTGAAATTTTAGACTATTTTCATAGTCTTCCCCCAGCAAATTTTGTATATAGACTTAAATTTCATAAAAAACAAACAAACAAAAAACAATATATATGTCACAGGTTTCACAGGGTTCTGTCCTTGTAGATCCCTTAGAGAACACTTCCATTGTCTTCCCTGGTTAATTTTCCATAACACACTTATATTTTATGTAGATTATCTAACCTTAGATATAGAGAACATAATGTTGAGTGTTAGAAACATCTAAACAGTTAAAATGACTCTCCCTTTTGCTTAGTTCTGTTTCAATATCCTCATTATCTTCTCATAACTGGTTTAAAATATATAAATATTCTAAATAATTAATTTCTGAGAGCCTTTTGAATAATATACACAAAATATTAAGCTTACCACATGGCTTAATTGAATAGTAGTGTTATATTTTGAATTTATTTTTCTACTTTTTGTCAGATTTTATCCAACTCAATCTGACACTTTACTCACTAGCCTATCGTTTCTTAAATTCTTACTCTAACCTATAATTCATACAAATATATAGTGTCCATTAATATATTTCCTGTAAATAATATTTCATCATGCAAAATACAAGCAAAAATATTCAATAATTCTGAGATTAAGTTATGCTTAAAAAAATTCCATCTAAATTCTTCTAGTTAACCATAAATTGCAATTAACTGAAAAACTCACTCATCTCTCAATTAGCTTTACAATTCTCTTTTCCTCATTGTCTTGGTTTAACTATTTTTGAATTGTTTTTAATGAGATTGTAAACATGCATGAAAACTAGATAGCAAA
>NC_136483.1:125433734-125476234 GCF_053919585.1 Euprymna scolopes | reverse complement strand
TCTTAAAAAAATGTTGGCTATCCAAACGAATTTTATACTGTTCAATAAAATAATTATCATAATTTAACTTCGCCAGTCAACTTTTTGACACTTAAAAGTGTCATAACGATGGGTGCCTTATCTACTGGCACAGCGAGGCCAGCGAGTATTATATTTATTTTCATCCCAATCTGCAATGCAACATACTCAAGTTCATTAATAGCAAACTAGATATCAGTAAATGTTCCATCAAATAGATCTGTGTAATCTAAGTCTTTGATGACAAACTTCCATCCAATGGTGAAGTGATCCAATCAATGGTGTAATTTAAAAGTGTTGGCGAAAGAAAACATTCTAGCTGAATGCCAGACCATATTTTAAAGAGTTCTAAACCCCACTGTACATGCAGCGAAGTGTTGAGCAGCAGTATGCTTTAAGACCAAGATGTTTAGGCAAAATACCGTCTGGGAAAATAGGCAATATTTTCAAGAACATTGAGAACTGAACCTTTTTACCAGATACAGGCCAGATGAGAGAGCAGATTAGTTTCTAGGCAAGCCGAAGATTTTCTAAGAAACATTGACAAAGTCACTAAGATTTCATGAAGATCTAAGTTATTAGATATGAGGCTTATTGTTTTTATGACAGTCGGTATCAGAGAGTCTGACTTCTGAAAGGCAGGCTATGTTAATGTTGTACTAGAAGAGAAAGTACATTGTTAGCACTTGGGTGCCTTCTTGTATCAAGGTTCTGACATTCCAATAGGCAAAAAATAATGGCCCTTTCTGTCTCATGATTATCCCAGTTTGCCGATTTGCCACTTACATCTCTGGAACAACAAGAGTGTTAATTTTTGCAAATGCCATACCCAAAATTCATAAAGGAACGTATGAAGTATCTTGGGAGTAGTGAATTCACTAGCTATTCCACAGTTGCAAGTATATCCTTGGTTCCTGAATCAACTTAAGAGTTTAAAATATGTATAGTATATTCATCAGCCATTTTAAGCCGGGAATTAAAACAATTATCAGACAAATATGCAGACATTATTTGTATTATTAAACTAAGTTTTGATGAAGAAATATTGCCCAAATATACATATATATGTATACCGCATTCAGACAAGTTTTGCTGCACCAGGACTTCAGTGTGGTCAAACTGGAGAGGCTTGTTGAAATTCAAAACCCAACTGCTTTGCCAGCAGTCTGAACCTGTTATCTCTACACTATCACTACAAAATAAAAAATAATTCTTATATGCTTTATCGAATGCCAAGAGTCCTCAGTTCTTTTACAAAGAGGTATACCTTTCATTAATCAGCAGCTGCTCAATCCCTTACTAGAAAGCTTAAATCTTGTGTATTTATGAACTTTCGTTTGCCTCTTTTTACCATCTCCCCATATCCAGCTTTCTCCAAAAAGACAATATAAGACAAAAATAAAAATTACTCTGAACAAGTGTGTGTATATCTTTGCTCGCGTATTGAGCACTTCTGAAATAAAACATTGGTTTTAGTTATATTATTGAATTAATTGGAATGTTTGAGATGAGTATTATTTATTCATTTATTTATTGTGGACTATTATTCTTATCTTTTAGTTGTTGTTCCACAATGTTTCAGCCAACTATTCCTCTGGCCTTCGTCAGGTGGTAACCGCGATGGGATAGGAATTCCGAATCTGCTAACCCGACTGCCTTCCATAGTTGTTTGTTGTCTCACCACGTTTTTGGTCAACTAAGCCTCTGGCTGACTTTGGGTAGGATTGAAACAGCTACCTTCAGACAATGCTCACCTGGAATTGTAGAGATTCAACGTCTCTATCCAATATGCCACCGGCGCCTTCAGTGAATAGAGATGTTGAATTTCTCCTGTTCCAGGAGAGCATTGTCTGAATATAGCAGTTTCAATCCTACCCAAAGCAGGCCAGAGACTTAGTTGGCCAAAAACGTGGTGCGATAACAACAACTATGGAAGGCAGTAATTGCTGAAAATGCAGTTAGGAGATTCAGAGTTCCTATCCCGTTGCGGTTACCACCTGACGAAGGCCAGAGGAATAATTGGCTAAAATATTATGAAACAACTACAAGGTGAGGATAATGGTTTTAGTTATTTGAACTTCGTCAAAGGATGAATGGTATGTTTGTTTGAAAGCAACAGACATAACAGCTGGCTGCCGCCATTAATTATAACAAATACTGACTACCAGGGTTGGATCAAATACTGACTTTTAACAATTGAAATACAAATACTTTCGTTAAGGTTACCAGAAATACAAATACAAATACTTTTATTCCTAACTCTAAAAATACAAATACAAATACTAACGCTAAAAATACAAATACTTTTATTCCTCAATCTCAAAATACAAATAAAAATACAATAACTGATTTAAACAATCTGAAAATATGCGAAGAAAAGAAGAAAAAAGAAGAAATATTTCCTTCCAAATTTGACATCTACATTACACTCTATATCATGTCCTCATTGCATTTTATCATCATTAGAGCTCTGAAAGTTTCCGGGCCAAGTTTGGCTCGCTCTGGGGTATAAAAATTACCAGCCTTGCTGAAAACTCTTTCAGATGGTGCCGATGTTGCACAGCACCCTAGAATATTTCTGGCGAAAGGCTTCAAAATCTTGAAGCTCTTGTTTTCCCGCCAGTACCTCAGTGGGTTGACGTCAAAAGCCAGAACACATTCTTCTAAGTAGGAATCGAGTTCTGCCTTTACCGCTGTAGTGTCGCTTATTGATGGACTTACATTTAGCTTCCCAGCTGGTGGCATGTAGGCAAAAAGACGAGGGCGTTTTGCATTCATGTCAGCCTCGTCTTGATTTGTGTTCACGGTCATGAAAAACTTCCTCTCTTGAACTGTGTTCTTCAAAGACAACTGAGTTGACTGCGAAATAATTAGGTCCACAATCTTCGAAATATTTTTATTTTTCATTTTTTCACATGACAGCCATGACAGCTTAAACCTGGGGTCCATGACAGCTGCAGCAATGACATCAGTCCTATCAAGAAACGGATGCAATCTCTTTTTGATAGAAGACTGTAGTGCATTAGCCAAGTTTAAGCAGTAGGTTGGTTTACTTTCCATGAATAGTTTGAGGCTGTGTTCAAGGCCAAATACAACTGGTGCAACGCAAGAAAGTGTCACCATGTTTTCTCCTTCCACTTGCGACATTGCCTCTTGGAATGGGTCCAAAATTTGCACCACTTCTTTTAGCATTGCTATTTCCACTACGTTCAATTCTCGTATGTTCTTGCACGATCCTAGGAGACAAATAGCTGAGTTGACGCCATTGACATCTTTGAGAACTGACTTAAGCATAGTCAGTTGAGAGTTCCATCTAGTAGCATTAGCAGCCTGCAGTGAAATCCCAATATTTTCCAAGAACGGTGCTGCCACAGTAGATCGCCGTATTGCAGCTACAATACTACAGCACTTGTGTATCACAGTTGCAATTGCGCTGCATCTGACACTGGGATCATTGAAGGCATCTCGTATGCAGATTTGTTGTGTGTGTGCAAAGCAACTGGACCGATCCGGTGGAAGAAGGGCAAGGACTTCATTCAGATCAAGTTCTTCTTCCAAAATATCAAGTTCTTCTTCCAAAATATCAATGTTATCTATGTCTCCATTTTCCTTGATACTTTCATTTTTCACTTCATTTCCATATAATCCTGGTAGACATATATCAAATGCTCTCACCATAGACGAAGCATTGTCTGCAACCACTTTCCTCACTTTGCCACGAATTCCAAATTTAGTCACTACATCCTCATATGCTATAGCAATATTTACAGCTGTGTGTCGCCCCTCAAACTTATCACAAGCAATTACCCCCACCTATGTGTAACACGATGTAACATTATTATAAATTAATATTATCAATATAAATTTTGTACTATTTAAAAGAGGAAGGGCAAAATAAACTAGTAATAATATTTTTAAAATTCTTTAAGCGTACGAAAATAATGGAAGTGCGAGACCAAAACATTTTTATTTTATTTGAATTTAGGAAAATTCGTCCACGGAAGATTGGTCCATTTTTGCTATCTATCAAAACTCGGCCTATTATTGAATAAATATCGATTGAAAACACATTTTATGACCGTTCTTGGAGCAGATAGTGTTTTTAGAAGGGGATATACCCCCCAATAACATTTTTTAACGTTTTCTACCTAGCTGTTTTCGTTTATTTTAAAGCGTTTTAAAACTGAATTGCAGTTAAAAAACGAGACTATAGACCGCATAATAGTTTTTATTTTTTTTTTTTGGGGGGGGGGGGGTACTTGTGCAGTTTAAGTCCGATGGTAAAAAACGAAAATTTAAAAAACACAAATTATATTCTACGTACCCGTATGGAATGAATTGCTTAATTTCATCAAATAGTTTTTTATGGCGTAAAAACAATCTCGGGAACTCGGAAATATTCGATTAATTCAATTAATTCATCAAAGGGAAGTAACCACCATTACACTTCGACCAAAATCATTGCAAATGACGACCATCTAGAAAGACTCGAATGAATGATTTAATCGCTGGCAGCCGCTGCTTTTAATTTTTCTGTACTAAAATAATTTTTATTTGTTAAAAACATGTTATTGTACAGAAAATTGTCAAAATTGATCTATAAATGTTCATTTACAAATAAGTAAATGAAACGTTTAATAATAATAGGAATGTTGGGTAAAGATCATTTAGAACACATATTAACATTTTGAAATATAAAAACAATTAAGAGTTGCAGCATGTTAAAATTATACTGTCGATAGATAATTAAGTCCTACTGCATTTGGTATAAGTAATTTATTTTGTTTGTTTTTTGTTTAAAGATTAGGATATTTATTGAGTGGATTTTTAATTATTTTATCATAGTTTTATGATTTGCAAATACGTAAAATTGGGGAGATAAGATTTTTGGTGTAGAACATATTTTTGCCTAATGCATAATTATATCAAAGAGTTTTCTTGTTAATTTATTTGGAAGTGATATTTTCACCTGTGTACTTTTAGGGACAAGCACCAGGATAACATTAAGAAGTTTGTCAAATTAAAATGAAATTATATCTATATTTTAAAGTAGATGAGAACCCTCAGCTATCCCTCCTAAAAATGTAATTCTACTTTTTTTCAAAAGATTACTTGTGAACATCTAGAAAAGGAATATTTTATAATTTAAATTAATTAGTTTCGCATATAAATTATACATAAAATGATCTTTCATTTTCGGGCCATCATAACTTTTTAGGGTAGTTAACTTTTTTCTATCTCTAAGTCTGACTGGCAAAATTGTAAAACCAAATGAAATTGCCTTAAAAAGTAAAAGGCACAGAATTTATCTCCCATAGCCAAAAATATATACCCCAATTTAGAAGAATTTTTCTTTCATCGACCAAGGACAGACTAGATAAAGTTAGGTCATCAGAGCAGGTACTACACTTTAATGTAAGCATTGATTGACAACGGGGACAGATTACATAAAAGAGATGTTTATAAATGTTTTTTTTACGATTATGATATTAGTAACCATTTGGAGTTACAATCTATTTAGTATTACACATGAAATCTGAAGAAAACACAATGAGTAAACATGCGAGTATAATCGACAGATTTCTAAGATGACAGCATAATTGAAAAGTAGTTGGTTATTATCTTAGACTCCACATCTACTTACCATTTTTACTAGTGCCATTTTTTCCATACCATATTTATTGGTACAATTTGTAAATAAGTTTCTATTTGTCAATCATATTCTTAAAAGAATTATGTCAGTCGTCAGAAGACCTAATTTACTCAGGGGATTGGAGGTATCAACTTAAAATATCTCTAAAATATTGATAAATTTAATTTTAGTAATAACTCTAAAACTAGACTTTGTTTCCAAGAACAATCTATGCGTCATTATTAAGGCAAATGTGTCTATTAATCCAAGATAGTTAGAAAATCTATAATTATTGACTTTTAATTAAACTTTTGGAACTACTCAGGAAAAAGTATATGTATACTTAAAAATATTCATTTTAAATACAACTTTAAATAGCTATAGTTATAAGTTTTCAAATTTCTATAAATTGAAAATAAATTAATTCAATTAATTTCAAAAACACTACTTTTAAAGAATTTCAAACGAAAAATACAAGAATTAATTATTTCAGAGGAAATATACTCAGTGACCTAATTGGCAGGGACAAGGAGCCAGCACTAAAGAATGTCCCCAAAATGGTTTCATACTCAACTGTGAACTCTTTGAAAGGGTCCATATAGACATTTAGTAAGTAACTGTGAAACCGGATTAAACATTTAGGTGTGAGATTCGCTTAGTGCGAGAGGGTGTAAATCCATGAATGGATTTTTTTTTTTAAATCTACAAGTTTAGACATCCAAACAACTGTTTAAATTACTTTATTATAACTTTTTCTTTAATAATCCATATTTAATAAATATTTATATAAAATTATCCGAAAAAGGCCAAATTTGAAGCATAAATTTGAAAAAAAAAAACAAACAAAAATTTTGAAAGCCAAACTGCTTCAAAAAAAGCCAAATTCGCGAAATTTGGCCTTAAAAAAGCCAAGCTGGCAACCCTGAATTGAAGCTACTTGACTCACAGACTTATCGTCACTCAACTAGCAGCAGCGTGTGTGACTGGAAGTGGACAGGGCTGGTAGACTGGTACACGTACGCAACATGTATGTGAACAGGGTTGGATCAAATACTGACTTTTAACAATTGAAATGCAAATACTTTCGTTTAGGTTACCAGAAATACAAATACAAATACTTTTACTCCTAAGTCTAAAAATACAAATACAAATACATTTATTCCTAAATCTAAAAATACAAATACAATTACATTAAAATTGTATTTAAATACAATTGAAATACAAATACAATTGTATTTGATCCAACCCTACTGACTACATAGGTTATGTGATTATATTAAGAAAAATCTTATTTAATCACACAAAAGTTTTGTTTTATGCAGAAATTATTTTTCAATTTTCTCTATATTTCATATTGAAAAAAGAAAAAGCATCATAAAACAAAAAGATTACTCAACACGTTGCCGAAATATACACATATATAAAACAATTTCCTGTTGGAAAAGCAAAGAAAAGCTAATTACAATCATACAATCTAAATGATACCTTAATTATATTAAGATCAAAACCGTTTATGCTTATTTAATTCTGATACATTTTGAAATACCATATATATTTTCTTGTGCCGTGGCATATTTATGCCATAGATGAAACCATGGTTAGTGTTCTCCATAGGCTTTGGTCCATTGTTAGTCCGATTCCTCTGAAGACATCACATGATTTTTTACTTGGCAGAATACATGGGTGGGTTGTCATTACCTTCCCCAGCGCAGTGGTATCTCACTCGCCTGTTTGCATCTATCTGTTGTCCTTAGATCATCCGCATAGCTGCAGTCGAATAAGACCATAGAACCATTGATCTGCTAGAGATTTATCCTCCGCCATGGCCATCCAATGTGCTCCTGCCGACATCATCAGTTACCTTCCCCTAGATGTATGTCTTAACTAATAGGGATGCATCTCTCCCAGTGAGTTAATGCGCCTCGACATACCAACCTGAAAATTTCTTATGACTCGGCGTGGTACATACAGACTAACTTTCCCAAATGGTCACCCATCTGATACTAACTAGGCTCAACATTACTTTACTTCAGTGATCTGGTGGGAACTGGTTTGTCACCATGATTGCGCTGTACACTACCATATATATAGTAATCAACAAACAACCATGAATAGTTACAGGCAACTAATTTGCATTTTATTTTTACTTTCTATGTTATTATGTAAGATATATTTTTAATTACCATTACAATTTTCTGATATATCCAATAGTTTTTTGCAAAATGCCTGATGTCGCTATGATGTTGAGAAAACCTTGAATTATTCGCAGAAAATATTTTTAAAATTTACGTTTAAAACAAATTAGGCATGAAGTCATCAAAAGCATGGAGAAAATGAGTGTCTTTGATCATCCTTAGTCTAAAATTACAAAAATGTTTACCATAGTTTAACTAAAATTATCGCAATAAACACAATATCACATTTACACTAAAGACCATCCAACCTACAAAGAGTCAAAAATCTGTTGAAAATTGTTTTTTTTATAAATATATTTATACACAAAGATTTCAATGACAAAACAGGAAGTTGGAGCAAAACAGAATGTACAGTTAGTAAGATCCTCCCAACTCTTTAAATCCAACTATTTAAAAACAAAGATGGTTCTCTAAATCAGAGTGGGATTTTTTTTTTTATTGAGCAATCATAAATACATGCAGCCATTTTTTTATCACAACTTTTCAGTGTGGGTAAATGTAGAAATTGTATCTAAACTAATTTAAAACCTGAATGTCAGATCACCCCATCTGTGACCAGCAGCATACAATGTCTTACCTCCATGTTAACTTACTGTTGGCAGTAGGAGAAATTTATATCACTATATTTTATTTGTTTAAATAATTTTATACTTCTTCGTAACATAATTCTTTATAGAAAATATTGCTTTTACGCTAAGTAAAAACTTACTTCTATCAGAAAGCCAACACTGATAGCTGTGACTATGCTTTTTCAAAACAGCTCAAAATTTTAAATTTAAACATATATGCAGAACTGCAACTTCGATTGGGTTTTAAGCTGCCTGATAATTATTCAAAGCATGAAACAATTGCCTATTCAGAATTTGCATTTCTTATTACATTATACCCAATAGATAATAGTGGCTGCATACCATTTTGACGCTTTATATAAAGCGAACTCAGAGTCTCAATTGCAACCCTGAATTTAAGGTTTAGTGTTTGTATTAATGTATGAATACTCTTTAATAAATAGAATATTTTCTGTAAACCTTGACAAAAAACTTGAAAATATAAATTAAAATCATGTGATAGATAAAGCCACAACTATCAAATCGTTAGGACTGTAACAGTTATTTTCAAATTCATATAAAATAACTTAAATGTTAAAATATGTATACAAAGAACCAGATTCGTATTATTTGGATCCATTGGATCCAATGAATCCAAATAATACGAATAACCAATCCTCATTTCAAAAATTCATAAACAAAAAGAACCAGATATTTGAAAGAGTGCAAATTAAATAGTGCACTGTATGGATCTTTCATTTAAACAGCAAAGTAAAGAAATATATTTTGTGTGAATGATCAAAGTTGTATTGCAATAAAACAGAGGCTTGACAGTAATGCATTTAAAATACATTCAAATTCAAGTAAATCTCTTTGTAAAAAAACAAAAGTGAACCCAATTAATGAAATCTCTAAATGAGACATTGTTAACTACAAGCTTGGCAAGCTTTGGTATAGTACATAACTTCTAAAAAGTGTGACAGTTTGCAACCAGCTCAAGTGGGACCTGGCATGACCTTGGCACAAGCTAAGGAAGGACCTGGCACAACATAAGACTGAATGATGGGCATTACTCAAAAACATTGAAAAAAAAAAAAAAAAAAAAAAAATGAAACCTCTTTCTTTAAAGGTTTAATAAATTCTTGTATTAAAAATTTTAAAGAGTATTCAAATGCAATTAATAAAATATAAAACCATTTTCAAAAAAATATAAGAATAAACTCAAATTTTGAGGGAAAATAAATTGTGTTGATAAACATTGTAAGAGTTTAACAAATTAGAACAAAATCAGAAACCTGATATTCCAAACTAAGGTTGTTTTTTCATAAAGCATGGTTTCAAAATGTATTTTTATTAAAAAAATAAAATAAATAAATCTGATTATTTTTCTTTTTTTTTAAAACAAAAAATATTCTGGTAAGCATAAGAATTAACTCACTGTGTATGAATTGATGGGTTTCAATTTTACATCATCTTGAGACCATAAACGGGACAAGTCTTTACTTGTGATAGGCCCACAAAGCCCTGTGCCATTTGCCAGTGTGGTTGACATGACATTGTTTGCGTGATTTACTTTTAAGTTAGCCACTTTTGTTTTGACGATACTAGTTACCTGCGGCGTATTTCCAGCCATAGTTGTCTGAGAAACATTTTTCACAATGTTTGGCACAACAGTTGGCTTTAACTTGCCGGAGGTTATGGTGTTCACTTTTATATTGCTGCCAGTTAGCCCAAGCTGGCTGAGAAGCTGCAGTGATTTGCCTGCATTAACCTCTGTCAGCAGAGGACTGTTACGACCAGTGCTACTTGTGGTGCTAATGTAGATTTTTTGAGCCGCAAATGAAGTGGGAGGGAGGCCACTTTGTGAACCAACATTTTTGGGAGTGAGGGAGATAATTTTGCTGCCAGGTTGACCGAGTCCTGCATTCTGGAGATAAGAGTTGTTGGTACCAGTGATTTGAAGCAGCTGGCTATTACCACCAGACTTGACCACACGAATTACTGGAGAGTTGGTGTTGCTAAGGCTGTGATTGGTGGGTTGCAAGACTACTCTTGGTCGAATCTGAAAAGACAGGAGAGAGAGAACAAGTCAGGGGGAGGGGATACAAAAAACAGATAGAGAGAGGATATGTAATATGCCAGATACAAAATACTGTCAACAGATAATTATCAAAGACAGCATATTAGTAGAGAAAACATAACACCTATGAGAAAAATTTATATTGAAATATTTTTTTTTTATTTAATCTGATATAATTAAAAATATGAACATGTAAATGTAATTTTTTTTTTCATGATTTCAGGAAAGGTTTTAAAATAAAAATTAAAACTAAGTTTCAAATCTACCACAATTTCCATTAAAATAAATTTTTAGTTGCGACGATTTGTAAAAAAAAAAAATTAGCTTAAATAAATAAATAAAACAAAAATAAAGAACACTCCACATAAAACTGACTGCTTAACTTTGTCCTCATGAGTAGATAGTAAATAGGTTAATAATAAAAAAAAAAAATAAATCTAACAAGACAGCACATTTTAATTTCTTAGTAAAAACAAAATAGCAATGTAACTTTATATAAGCTTGTACAAATTTTAATGAAAAATCTTAAAGATTATTAGTTTTATACATTTCATAGCAGTTGAAGAAAATAGAAAAAAGTTCATGAAAGAATTTTGTTTTTGGAGCAATTATGTTTCAAGATCCTAAGCAAATATAAAAATGACGTATTCAGGTCTACAGCAGTTTCTTCTGTAAAAAAAACTTTATTAACCTTCATTGTTTGTTTTTAATATATAGAGAGATTTATTTTAGGAAAAAAAAAAAAACTGTATGGGGGGGGGGGTATTAAATATTTGTGTGTATGTGTGCGCATGCACGGTTTTTATATACAAACCATTTTTGGAGGTTGTGTATATTCTCAACCTTCTAAATTCTCATTTTCAAATTACTATGATTAACTGATTTATATTAAGTTATTACAATTACAGTTATTACAATTATATATTAGAACAGAATTAGAATAGAGAGTATATTGGTTATTTCGTGTCAAATCATCCAGGGCTTTACACCCATATCCATAGATCTGGCTGTAGTTTGCACTACAGATAGATAATATAGAAACTAAGAAATTCTGAAAATTTGAGCATGTAACTCAAAGCGGTTTACGATTTATCGCATTTTTCGTTTTGGCATTTTTTTTTTTTTTTACATATGGGTCACCACTTATCAAGGCCCGGAGGCCACTCAGGGATAAGGGTTATTGCGTGTACAGTAATCAATGAGATAGTATTGTAGTAATCATTAGTATTGGAGATTTGATAGAGTGTCTTACTTAAGGGGGCGGTTTGTCAGGAATTTGTTTATGTTGGATTTGAAGACATCCAAGTTGTAGTCAGATGGGAAACAGGCAAACGTGCACTTCTGAGAAAGAAGCTCTGCTCATGGAATCTACATTTGGATTTAGGCACAGATAAAGAGTGGGAAAAATTACTGACAGTAGTTTCAGCCAGACAGGTGTTTCGCGTGAAAGATTGGCAATGGGGGGGGGGATTGGAGCTCAGACAAGCACTTGCCATGGAAATAACGATAAAACAAAGACAGGCTCGCAACATCTCTTCTGTGGGAGAGAGGCTGCAGGGAAGAGAAAAGGGCATCCTCCACTAAACCATGAAGTCTATTTTGTACTCTGTCAAGGTAGGATAGGCTGTGGCAGCAGTACTCCATCCTTGGATGTACTTGGCTTTTATACAATAGAGAATTGCATCAGTAGTGAGATATCTTCTGGAGCGGGAGAAGGATCCCACCATTTTCCCAGCGTCCCTGGCAACAGACCTGATGTACTTGTTCAATTTCAGATCAGGAGTAAAGGTCAAACCCAGAAGCTTGTTAAAAAATGGAGCCTCCCCAAGACGAGAGCCATCCATTTCAATTGATGTCAGATGGGGATCAGAGCGTTGATGATATAAAGATAGAAGCTTTGTTTTGGATGCATCAAAAGTGACCAGCCACCTCTTCCCCCACTGTACCACGCACTCAAGATCAGAGGAGAGAGAGAATTAGAGAGAACTTTATCATTTACGGCCTTTGATGTGTTGCCATAGATGGTCGTATCATCAGCATAGATGTCAATGAATGATTTAAGTATGTGTTTTGGGAGATCATTGATGTAGACCAGGAAGAGAGTTGGACCCAGGATGGACCCCTGAGCGACTCCAGCATTAATACTATGGGCCTCTGATTTCTGGCCACCAACCACTACTCTTATGAACCTATCAGAGAGAAACGATTTAATGATCGAGTAAACATTTCCAGTGATACTGTAGCTGGAAATCTTGTGAAGTAGACCCTTATGCCATACCTTATCGAAGGCCTTCGATATATCAAGAGCAATTGCCCTGGAAAGGAAGCCTTTGTCAAGAGATTCACTAATCCTATGAGATATAACCGTTAGCACATCTGCTGTAGATCTTGCAGAGCGGAAACCATATTGCATGTCACTAAGGTTGTTTCTGCTGAGGTGGTTGACTACTTCTTTATTTAATACTAGCGAGGGGTACCTGGCGTTGCCCGGGTGTTTTTCGGGGTATGTGAAAAAAAAAAAAAAACAGGTGCCCGTGATAAAAACGAAGCCTTCACGACGCGCAGTTGGAAAATAGTAAAGTGTTAAAAAAACAAACAAAAAAAAAACAGGTGCGCGTTTTTAATTGACGTGACGGCGATAGGTATTCAGCAGTAAGTATTTTGTGCGGGACAGTTTTGAATGAGGTGAATAAATTGGTTTGTTTGTTTTTAAAAACCCGCTCCCTGTTTATTAGGAGGAGCGAAATGAAAGCTACAGTCTGATATGACGAAGTCGACAGGCTTTCGGCCTGTGATTAGAGTTGAGTTTCGCTTTTTTTTATACCGAAAACTGAATGTAATGCGTGCCGATGCGGGAAACCTTGAATAATTAACGTTTGAAAGTCAATAAAATTAAATAGACAGGCGAGCTCCGTGGGTAACTCTGAGATATTGCAATTTATAGACGATATAAAAAGTTTTAAGATGTGAACCGAGCAAGCGCTTCTCTGAAAGAAGCCTTTTGTGGACATTGAGGAAAAGCGTATATACATACATACATACATTTTCGCTTTTATATATATAGATGGATTCCAACAACTTACTCATGACACAGGAGACTTCTTGGTCTGTACTGAGAGGGAGATGACTTTTCACCTGAATTTTTAAATACATACTGATGAGGTTTTCCAGGGTGTTAGAAAGCACTTTTCCTTAAGGCAACGCTTAAACAATTCTGTAAGTATGGGGGCAAGTTCTGGTTGGAGCTTTTTCAGCACTATAATTGGAATGCCGTCAGGGCCAGTTGCTTTACTGGAATCAAGGTTCTTGATTAGCTTGGCGACCTCACGCACAGATATTTGTATGTTGCATAGCGTGTTGTCTGTTATAGGAGGAAATACGGGGAGCTGATGGCCTTTGTCGCATAGGGTAGAGTTAGCTGCAAAGTTCTTGGCAAATAGTCTGGCCTTGTCTGATGCTGACGAGATGACCTCAGGTCCATTGATGATAGTTGGGATAGAATGCACGCTTCTGTTCAAGATCCTGTTTGCTATTTGCCAAAACTGGTGGGAACCAAGCCGCTGCTCAGCTACTTTGGATTTAACGGACTGAGCATATAGCTCTCTTGCATTTTTTATTACTCTTTTACAGTGGTTGCTGGCAGTCCTGAAAGCAGCTTTAGTCTCAGTACATCTATTACGTTGGTAGCTATGGAAAAAGTGATTACTGTGCGCGATGGCAGCAGCACATTCAGGGGAGAACCACGGGTGGCTGTTAGGTTTTTGTTGGAATTTTTTGGATGGTATGAATCGGTCTATGCCTACAATTAATCATTCAGTCAGGTCTGATACTATAGAGGACACATCCTTTTTAAACATGGAATTCAAAGGTAGGTCAGATATGAATGTACGGAAGCTATCCCAGTTAGCCATAGAGTATTGATATACAGTACGGTGGAGAGGTACGTCTGAAGACTTATTACATTTCATTTTTATCTTCTGCTACAACAGAGTGGTCGGAGGATCCCAGAGGAGATAGAACGGAACATGAATATAGCTCAGGGGAAGTTGTGAGGAAAAGGTCTAGAAGGCTTGCATACTGACCGGTAGTATCGGGCACACGGGTGAGTTTGTGAACAATCTCAGTGAGGTCATAGGCAGTGGCAAAATCATGACAGAACCTCCCCTTGTCATCGGTTTTATTTGAGTGGATCAGCCATTCCACATTATGGACATTGAAGTCACCGCAAATGTGAATGTTAGCTGAAGGATGAGCAGACAGGATGTGGTCAATTTTCTCAGATATGCTCTTAAAGATAGTAACCGCACTGTTGTGGGGGCGATAGAGGGCAAATATAAATGCAGTGGTGTAAGCTAGTGCAACCCGGAAACACATATAAGGTAAATTAGGGTCTTCTCTGGATATATCCCTACCACATGGAAAGCCATCTTTGATGTAGGCACATATTCCATTGCCCATGGTGATTTAGATGTTAAGTTAGAGTATCCTTAAATTATGAATTCGTCTAGGGAAGTGGTTGACCCTATACCAGTTTCACTTATAAAGAATATGTCCGGTTTCGTCTCCTGTAATTGTGTTTCAACGTTGGAACATAGAACCCTGATGTTAGAAGGAGACCTGGTAGTAGGGGTCTACATTGGAGGATGGGGTTCTAGGTTTATTAGTGTTTTTTTTTTTGTTTTTTTTTTTAGATTTGTCATGATGAGGTTTTGGGATTTGTGGATAAGTCGCAGGAGGCAACATCTGTGCAACAATTTTGTGATGTCATTTCTTGGAATATTTTACTGATTGAAAGATCATATGGCTCTAAAAATTCACTCAAGTTTTTTGACCCAAGAAATCCAAAAATGGCAATAGATTTGCTCAAAAATGATTTTATGTTTTCAGATAGCTTCCACATAGCTTCAAGTATCCCATGGTGAAAAGCAATAAAATTTTGCGTTTTGATCATTTTAGGTCACTTTTATTATTTTGGAATTTCTGAAAAATTTGATACGCCCGGAGAAACAATTATTTTGTAAATTTATAAATTTTTGACACTATATCACAGGTTAGAAATATTTAGGAAGTATATAGAAAATTAGAGCAAAAAAAAAATTGTGTTTTCAGGAAGATAGAGACAAAAGTTTAAAAAGTTGAGTCAAAATGACCCAAGTGGTCTTTTGAGGGTTAAAAAGTTCCTCAAGAAGTTTCTTAATCAAAATTGTTGGCTTGAGATAGTACTAGAATTTTAAGATTTTTACCATCCTACTACTGGTTTCTTATATAAAAAAAAAATAGCATACTTTTATCATGGCTTAGTGTTTCCAACCCTCATCAACTAATCTTGAAAACTTAAGTTTTAGTAGCTGTCTTACTTGCAAATTTATTCCAAAATTAAGGTGTGATGTGAGTTTAAAAAATGTCTAAATTGATTATCACATCCAATAACACGTGCGAGTGTGTGTAGGGGTAAATAGGATAGATTTTCCAAATATATCCGACTTTCAACAAACACTATGCATGGGTAGAACAAGAACTTTTAACCATCTTTGGTCCAGATGCAATTTATTATGTCTAAAAAAAAAAATGTGAAAAAAGTAATGCATTACCATGCCAGCCACACTTTTTTTTAATTCAATTTTGGGGCACGTGGAAAAATCCCCAAACCCTTATCTCTCCAATTTACTGCCATTTTTGGATTCCTTGGGTCAAAAAACTTCCTTGGATGAATTTTCAGAGCCATATGATCTTTGAATCAGAAAATATTCAAAGAAATGATATCACAAAATTATTGCCCTGGTGTCGCATCATGCAACTTAAGCCAAAACGAAAAACACTAAATCGTAAATCCTTTGGAGTTAAATGCTCAAATTTTCAGGATTTCTTAGTTTCTATATTATCAATCTGCAGTGCAAACTTCAACCAGATCTGTGGATATAGGTTTCAAAATCCCATATTACTGGATGATTTGACACAGAATAACCTATATGGATTATATATTTTCTCTTTTAAAGAGGAACAAGCCTGGGTGCCCAGCACTGCCTAGGTGTTTGGAGGTGTGTGTTGAAAAAAAAAAAAAAAAAAAAAAAAAAGGCTTGAACCCATACTGCAAAGGAGGAAAAAGAACATGAAAAAAAGAGGATAGTGAATTCAATGAGTTTGGCACAAGGACGAAATAAAAAATTTTTAAAGTGAGAAGTGGGATCAAACTCAAAAACGTAGGGTAAGTAGTGTTGGGACAATTAGTCAGAATTGGAAATTTAAAAAAAAAAAAAAAAGGAGCTTTTGGGTTATCAGAATCGGTGTTGGAATCCAAAAAATTTGAGCCTATTTTCCAATGTCAAAACTGATTCCTTAAATTATCTTTTTTTTGATTGATGTTGGTTTAAGAAAGACCTTCCACTGCTTGTAGTAATAATAAAATAATATTTATTGCTTAAAACTTTGAGTAAGACTAAAATCTCTAGATCTTTCTTTCATAAGTGTGCTTTTATGTTTGAGAAACTATGGGCACATTCAAGTTGATTTCATAGCAATTGGGACAAAACATTTTTAGAGTTAAATATTTAGAGATTTATAAAGAATCGGAGTGAGGAATTTAGTACGGAATCAGGAAAAATATTGGAATTATCCAATCACTAGTAATTAGTCTTCCTCGCTAACCATTAAGCCAAAGAGAACAGTGAATTTAATCATAAGAATCATAAGAGTCGCCATGCATGCGCAGAAATGAACGTTGCTTTTAAATCTGGTTGGGGTCCACATAAGGTTCCCCGCTTTCTTTTGCGATATTTGCTTCACACGAAAGGTCATTTTTAATGTAGGGGAAAACCAGCTACCCTAAAAAAGGGAGCGCTTTGGTAGTATTTAAAAAAAAAAAAAAAAAATACTAATTGTTTCAGTATGAAGGGTTTCCCTATATTGACTGAGGACCATTTAAGTAACGCATCAGAAACCCTGGCCTGAAGGCCAAGAAATGCTTTGCCGCTTTTTCAAACAGTTTCACTTTATACGAAAAGGCCAAACAAACATCCGAGATGACGCCACGGTGGGAATTTTGTTTACTATTTCGATAAAAAAAAAAAAGATGCCTGTTTGCAAATGCTAGATATTACGATCTGGGAAGTATGCAAAAACTTCTTGCGAAATCTAACCAACCGGCAAACCCCAATGCAAAAAGCCTTTCGTGGACATACAAACGCTCGTGCCCATTTTGCCTTTTATATATTGGGCTACCCGGCGTTGCTCGGGACCGTATAAACAATGAGAAAATTGAATTTGATTTTGAATATATTTTATATTCTTAGAAAGGAATTTTTAATGTCTATATATCCTTTGCTATTTCAAGCAAAAGAATATTTTACCTAGCTAGGATGAGTATGAAATAATTGTCTTACCTAGGGTAGGTAATTTACAGCATGTATATGAAATAATTTTACCTTTGCAAGGATGGTGAATATACAATAAATATTTAAAATAATTTTACCTACACTAAGACGGGTAATTTAAATAGATATATTAAACAATTTCACATACTTTTTAACCCCAAAACGGACATTACTCTCTCCACCCAACCCCCAAAAGAGAACTTAAAAAAAAATAACAATCATGCTTCTTTCTACCCACCTCTTCCACCATCACCTCATGCCCGGATGATAACATAAAAAATTCCAAACAATATGGATCACCCCCTACAGAAACTGGCCTAGTAAACTTTCATAGTAAACTAACAATATTAATGTATTAATCTAATTTTGAGATCGTAAACTATTTAAGCCATATCCAGAATCGACTTCACAAATAAGTAATTTTGAGATAGAAAACTGTTTAAGCCATTTCTGGTACAACCTTTATATTTTACCATCCTCATTTAATCCAGAGTGACGCTGGTTATTCTGCTAGTATAAATTTGCCCCATCTCATTTAATCCAGGGCAATGCCAGGAATTCTGCTAATAGATATTTCCATAAATATCCTTCAATCCTGGATGCCGCCAGGGATATTGCTAGTATATTTTCTCCCCTATCTCATTCAATCTTGAGCAATGCTGGGTATTCTGCTAGTGTATATGTGCAGCCATCTTATACAATCCCGAGCGACGCCAAGTATTGGTCTATTCTGTATTTGTATCTATCTTATTCAATCCCAGGTAATGCCAGGTATTGCTAGTATTTATCAATGTGATCAAAAATGTACCTGAACCAAGATGAATTATGTAGAATATAATTTCTATAAATAAGGTCTCAGTAGGTTTCTTTTCTTTAAATTTACTTTACATGATCCCAATGGGTCACTTGTTATTCGACGTTTCAATTTATGATAGGAATTTTTACAAAGTGAATCTTACCTGGTTTGTTGCAATAACTTTTGGTTGGTGCTGATGATGTTGAACAGTCACAGATTGTTGAGAGCTAACTGGATTATAGGCATGATTTGTGGTAACATTAATGAAACCATTTGTAGCAGTAGATGGTGTTACACTAGTCTACAGAGAGAGAAAGAGAAAAAAAAAAATCAATATTCAAATTAAAAAGTTTGAACATAAACAATGCAGCACACAAACTTTGTAGAATAGGATGGTTAGCATACCTGAATTACAATGCAAAACAACCAAATAATTACTTCTAATAAAAGAGAGAAAGGGGGGGATGCAATCAAAGAGCAGACAAACAAAAAGGAGAGAGAGAGAGGGTGGGGACGGAGATGACCAGAGAAGAAAGAGAGAAAGAGGAGGGGGGACCAAAGAGGAGAGAGAGAGAGAGAGGAAGGAGACAACATTGTCTATGTAGACAGGTAAGTTTTCTCAACTTAATATTTTTTTTTCAAACATTCCAACATAACTTCCAAAGTACACATGTATAGTACTGCAAGATATTAAAACAAAATACAAAATTTGTTTTTAGTATCTCAATTATGGCCATTTACAGTTATTGCATTTTCTGTGATACTGAATAAAAAGTCATCATAGGAGGTGCTTTCAATAACTTTTCAGACTTTGTTTTTGGATGGCCACTTTTATTGATGAAACTCTAGTCCCCTTCGAAGAAATCTTTTCTGGTTGCAACGCAATTGTTGTACCGCTCCAAGAAGTTGGGAATGACTCAATTAGCCAAGTTGCTCAAGAATTACAAACGTTAACTTTGCCAACTGAATTCTTTTGAATTTTTTTTTTTTTAATGAGAGGGGAACCTATCGCCATACTTTCCCTTAAATATGTCAACTGAACTTATATTAAGTAGAATGCTTAATGTTATTCTTATTTTTTTTTTTTTTTTTTATTGGAGAGTAAACATTGTGGATGTGTTGTTGGCAGCTCCCTTAACTCTCGCTTCTCCTAATTTGTCTCTCAGTCCTCATTTAGAAGGAGTGATTTTTCTGGCAAAGGGAGAAGAAAAAGCTGTATTCTAGGTCAGGAGTATATTTGCATGAGCAGTTGCCAGAGATGTCAGAAATTTCCTGTTTCTTGTAATCATGCCACTAATAAAAGGTGCTGGATTGACATTATCAGCCTGATAGCTAGGGACCTAAACCTTAGACTAACCACTAAGGAGGCTGTCCTATCAGCAGGTGCAAAGTACTGGAACTGCTGTATTGCCATTTGGTGAATGGATTTTCGACCATCAAGTAAATTCTGGTGGAACTTCTCGATGCCATATTAGTTACAGCTTTATCTTATGGTTTTAAAAAAAAAATTCCTCACTTCTTTTTCTCTTACTTTCTCCTCTCTGTCTTGCTTTAACCAAGCCTGTTGACCTATTCCACGAATCCTAAAGTTCGATCATGAAAAGTCTTGAGAAAAAATAAATTATGATTAAATTCAGAACTTCCAGCTTCCAACATAGACCCCCACTACCATGTTCTCTTTTCCAACATCAGGGGTCTATGTTCCAACCTGCAAAAGGTTGAAATCCAATTACAAGAGACCAAACCAGACACATTCTTCCGAAGCAAAACTGGCATTGGACCGACTATTTCTTTAGATGAGTTCAATTAGAGTATATTCTAATTAAACATCCAAATCTGACCCCCAAGATTGCCATGGGCATGGAATATGTGCCTCCATTACTGATGTCTTTTCATGTGTTAGAAATATTTCCAGAGTAGACCCTAAATTGCTATATATGTGTTTTCAGATTGCACTTGCTCACACCACTGTGTTTATATTTGCCCTCTATCGCCCCCATAATAGCAGAATTACTATCTGAGAAAATTGCCCACATCCTGTCTGCTCATCCTACTGTGGAGACTTCAATGTTCACAACATGGAAGGATTAGTCCCCCTCAAACAAGATGATGAGGGGAGGTTCTGTCAGGATTTCTCCATTGCTTATAACCTAATTCAGATTGTTCATGCACCCACTTGGGTGCCCAACCTCTTATAGTGCTCACTAAGTTTCAACCAGAACTAGCTCCCATATTTACAAGGCGGTTTAAGCATTGTCTTAAGGAGAATTGCTCCCCAAAACCCTGGAAAACCTTATCAGTATGCACCATATTTAACAATTCAGGTAATCAGTCATCTCCCCCTCAATACAGACCAATCAGTCTCCTGTGCGTTATGAGGAAGTTGCTGGAACCTGTTAAAAAGAGAACTGGTCAAGCACCTCAGCGACATGCAATATGGTTTCCGTTCTGCTAGATCTACAGCTAACAGTTATATCTTATAGGATTACCGAATCTCTTGACGGAGGCTACCTTTCTAGGGGAATTAACCGTGACATATCAAGGGTCTTTGATAAGGTATGGCATAAAAGTTTATTTCACAAGATCTCAAGCTATGGTATAGCTGGAAATGTCTTTTCAATTATTAAATCATTTCTCTGATAGGTTCATTAGAGTAGTAGTTGATGGGTAGAAATCAGAAGCTCACAGTATTAATGCTGGAGTCTCTCAGGGATCCATCCTGGGCCCAACTCTCTTCCTGATCTACATATATGATCTTTCAAATCACATCCTTACATAATTCGTAGACATTTATTCTGATGACATTACCATCTATGGTAGCACATCTAAGACCATAAACGACTAAGTTCTCTCCGATCCTCTCCTCTTATCTTGAGCACGTGGTACAATGGGAAAAGAAGTGACTGGTTAATTTTAATGCATCTAAAATCAAGCTTCTATCTTTCCATCAACGCTGGTCCCTGTCTGGCATCAATTGAAACGAATACCTCTCATCTTGGGGAGGCTCCAGGTTTTGACAAGCTCTTGGGTTTGACCTTTATTACTGATCTGAGATGTAACATGTACATCAAATCCGTTGCCAAGGCTGCTGGAAAAATGGTGGGATCGTTCTGCCACTTCATTAGATATCTCACTGCAGATGCAATTCTCTACCTATATAAGAGCCAAGTCCATCCAAGGATGGAGTACTGCTGCCTAGTACATCTGGGCAGGAGCTGCTAGAAAGGCCTTATCCTGCCTTGTTCAAAATAGACTAATAGGGGACGCCCCTTTCTCTTTTCTGCAACCTCTTCCCCACAGAAGAGACGTTGTGAGCTTGTCTCTGCTTTATCGTTATTTTCATGGCAAGTGCTCGTCTGATCTCCAGACTCCCTGCCTTCTTTGAATCTCTTAAGCCACTCAAAAACTGATGCTCGATTCATGCAAGATGATCCAAAAGCAGTTTGAAGCATTTCATACATTTCTGTGGCATTTTTTCCTAAGTTTAAACACAAAATTTTATTGCATATCATACTTCTAAAGTCTCCCCACGCCGAGATTACATTTTTAAAATTCACCAGCTGTGACAATCAGGCTTTTAAGGTGTATTCCGATTCCTGCTATACCTGTTCATTTGAGCCTTTAAATCATGAAAACTAGTCAGTCATCTCATAAGATATATAATAGCATATTGAATTTTTAAGAGTCTATGACAATTTTAAATGTATACACAAAAACCTGGAAATGTATTAGAGGCTCTTCGCAAGTAATGTATAACCTCTGGGGTACGGGTATTCTCGTGAAAGATGGCCTCTGGGGTACGGGTATTCTCGTGACAGATGGCCTCTGGGGTACGGGTATTCTCGTGACAGATGGCCTCTGGGGTACGGGTATTCTCGTGACAGATGGCCTCTGGGGTACGGGTATTCTCGTGAAAGATGGCCTCTGGGGTACGGGTATTCTCGTGAAAGATGGCCTCTGGGGTACGGGAATTCTGGTGAAAGATGGCCTCTGGGGTACGGGAATTCTGGTGAAAGATGGCCTCTGGGGTACAGGAATTCCGGTGAAAGATGGCCTCTGTGGTATAGGAATTCCGGTGAAAGATGGCCTCTGTGGTATAGGAATTCTGGTGAAAGATGGCCTCTGTGGTATAGGAATTCTGGTGAAAGATGGCCTCTGTGGTATAGGAATTCTGGTGAAAGATGGCCTCTGTGGTATAGGAATTCTGGTGAAAGAACAGATCTTCTCAATTATCGCTCCATTAGTCTCTTTCCCCTATTTACTAAAATCTTTGGGACCTTAATTAATCAATCACTAGTTCACCATCTCGCAAAAGCAAATCTCTCTGACAAACAGTATGGATCCAAGCAATGTTGTTCTACTGCATATATTTTAACATTTATCTGTGAATGCATTTACCATGTACTGGATAAAGCAGGTGAAGCCACACTCGATATATCTAAGGCTTTTGACAAAGTCTGGCACAAAGGGTTGCTAATGAAAATTAAATTGTACATTATAACTGAACTTATACTAAATATAATTAGATCCATCTTAGACAATAGAAGCATACAGGTTGTCATTGATGGACACACATCCAAGCAGGATAACATTAATGCAGGAGTGCCTCAGGGGTCGATCCTTGGACCATTATTATTTCTGATATTCAAAAATGACCTCCCTTATAATATTGTGTCTGAGGTGGGTATATTTGCTGATGATATAATGCTCTATAACATGCATGAGGGAAGAACAGATGTACATAAGACAATGGCAGAATCATTAGAAAATGACCTCCAGACTATTATAGAATAGGGACGCAAATGAATGGTAACATTTAATGCTAGTAAAACTAAGCTGCTCTCCTTTAATAATTACAAAATGCCACTCCAACGGATGACAAATAACACACTACCTGAGAATTATACCTTTAAACTCCTCAGCCTAACATTTGCAGGTAATATAAACTGGAACAAATACATATAGGACATTGAAAAGACTGCTGCAAAGATGGTGGGTTCCCTCTATTGAGCTAGAAGACTACTCACACCTGAGAGTATTCTGTACCTCTACACGGCCATCATTTGCTCATGCCTGAGTATTGTTGCCACATCTGGGCTGGTGCATCTATCACTAGCTTCTCCCTCTTGGATAGGGTCTAAAAAAGGGCTTTCAATCCAACCAACCCACTTTATCAACTAAGCTCCAGCCCTTGTCCTATCGCCGCAATGTTGCATTTCTCTTCCTGTTTTATAAATATTTTAATGGAATGTGTTCTGATGAACTCATTGCACTTGCACCATACATATCCCTGACAAACCTGCTTAGCAATAAGATCTCACCTCTTCACTTGAGGTCCCAAGATGCCAGAAAGCTTTCTCTTGCCTCGAATAGCAAGACTTTGGTATTCCCTTGCTGCTATCTGCTTTCACTGTAGTACTGATATGCAGAAGTTTAAATGTAACATAAATAAACATCTTGTTAATCTTTCCTAGACATGGTCCCAAATAGTAGCCTTTTATGTCCAAGTGGTGATATGCCTTGTTAGCAGTTAATGTGAGAAAAAAAAAATTAATAAATAAAGCTGGTTGAGTGTATATGTGAGTATATTTATCAGAAAAGCGGATGTTAAACGTAAAAAATGATATACATTAAAAGTAATTATAAAATGCATGCTGACTAGGAGTGGGAGGTTGGTATATGGATCTGCAGAATAGATCTCCACATAGAGGTCAAGGAGTCTGAGTTGCAGTCGAAGATATCAAATATCAAAGGAGTCAGTCGGAATTCTAGGAGTCAGAGCCAGACTTTTACTATCCAACTCCACAACCTTATTGGTAACAGAGTTGATGTATGTGTCCCATTTCAGATCAGGAGTAAAGCTGGAACCCAGAAGCTTGTCAAAACATGGAGCCTCCCCAAGAGAGGAAGTATTGATTTCAATTGATGTCAGATGGGGATCAGATCGTTGATGGTGTAATGATAGCTGTTTTAGATGCATTAAAATTAATCAGCCATCTCTTTCTCCATTGTACGTGTTCCAGATCAGAGGAGAGAGAATCAGAGAGAACTTAGTCATTTATGGCCTTCGAAGTGTTGCTATAGATGGTAGTGTTGTCAGCATAAATGTCTACAAATGATCTAGGATGTGATTTGGAAGATCATTAATGTAGATCAGGAAGATAGTTGGGGACACGATGGATCTCTGAGGGGCTCCAGCATTAATATTGTAAGCTTCTGATTTCTGCCTACCAACCACTACTCTTATGAATCTATCAGAGAGAAATGATTTAATAATTGAGAAAACATTTCCAGCTATACTGTAGCTGGAGATTTTGTGAAGTAGACCTTTATGCCATACCCTATTAAAGGCCTTTGATATGTCATGGGCAATTCTCCTAGAAAGCCAGCCTCCATCAAGAGATTCGATAATCCTATAAGATATAACTGTTAGCATATTTGCTGTAGAAACCATATTGCATGTCACTAAGGATATTTTTGCTGGAGTGGTTAACTACTTTAGTTAACAGATTCCAGTACCTTATTCATAACCTACAGAAGACTTATTGGTCAGTACTGAGAGGAAGACAAACAATCACCTGAATTCTTAAATACAGGGCATACTGATGAAATTTTCCAGGGTTTTGGGAAGCAATTCTCCTTAAGACAAGGCTTTAACAGCTTTGTTAGTATGGGAGCTAGTTCTCGGAGCCTTTTCAGCACTTTAATTGGCATGCTGTCAGGGTCAGTTGTTTTACTGGAACTTCCAAGATTTTGATTAGCCGTGCAACATCATACACAGATATTTGTACATCGCATGATGTTATGCTTTCTGATACAAGAGGAAATGGGGGGGGGGGTAGCCTTGGTAGCATAGGGTAGAGTTAGCTGTAAAGTTCTTGTCAAAGAGTTTGGCTTTGTCTGATGTTGACGAGATTACCTCAGGTCAATTGATCACGGTTGAGAGAGCACAAGCTTCTGCTCAGGACCCTGTTTGCTTTGCCAAAACTGGTGGGAATCAAGCCGCTGCTCAGCTACTTTGAACTTGATGGACTGAGCATACAACTCTCTTGCATTCTTTATTACCTTTTTGCAGTGGTTGCTGGCAATCCTGAAAGCGGCTTTAGTCTCAGTTGTTATGCATCGGAATATGCTGGGAACGGCCAGAGACCAATGAGCGCAACAATAGAAAAAAAAAGACAAAAAAAAAAAAAAAATGACGAAAAAAGGTGAATGGGAGAGGATGGAATATCTTGTCTCGGGACACCAGTAAAATATATACAGGACAGCAGGACTCATGAAATAACAAGACAAACGCAAAATGAAATTTTATAAATTTTATTTAAGGACTAACATTAGCTAAAGAATAGGGGGTTGAAAAAATAAAATAAAAACATAGAATAACAGCAAAAAAAAAAAAAAAAAAAAAAAAAAAAAAAAAAAAAAAAAAGAAAAATCCAGGACCTTTTGGGAAGGGAATCCTGTTCTCTTCTTATGTAATGATGGGAGTCGAGTAGAAAACATTGTCCGTATTTTATAAAGCAAAGAAAATGTCCATTACATCAAGTTCAATGTTCAATGTGAATGGATGAGGGTGAGAGAGAGAGAGAGAGAGAAAATAGCAAAACGGCAGCTTACTGTTTGCCGATATGCGCGTTTGGTATATTGTCTTGTTTTGTTAGTTTCTCATTCTTCTTTCGTGTTGCTATCGCACAAGTATCATCCACAGAAAATTCTCATAGTTTTCTTCGTTGGTGAGAGCAACGCAGCATGCGTCTAGCTCCGTCGCTGGTCGGACCGCAAAAGATCAGTTTCCTGTCCCTCCACTGCGCATGGCAGAGGAGAGGAGAGGGGCCTTATCCCGGGTGTGTTTACTGCGATGTCAGCAAAGGTGAATTGTCGTCATAGTTATTTATAGTTGGGGCTGACCGACCCTTTCTGTTCATGTCTACTCCTCTCTCGCTCTCTCTCTCTGTATTTATCTTCTCTCTGTATTTCCCTACTCTCTCTTCTCTCTGTATATCTCGTTATTCCCTCACTTTCAAACTTCCTCGCTGACAAGTTACAAAACAAAACCATCGTAAAAAAACAAATATGGATGATGCGTGCTCGACTATATAAAAATTTTAAACTTTTCTTATAATTATATAACACAGTCCATCTATTATGTTTGAAGCATGGAAAAGGTGATTTCTGTTCGCAATGGCATTTTGAAGAGAACCACAGCTGGCTGTTAGGTTTTTGCTGGAATTTTTTGGAGGGTATGAAGCGGTTTATACTTACAATTAATTATTCAGTCAGGTTTGATACTATAGAGGACACATTCTTTTTAAACATATAACGCAGAGGTAGACCTGATATAAATGTACAGAAGCTATCCCAGTCAGCAATAAAGTATCAATATACTGTACAATAGGGCAGGTCGATTTTGGAACCCCGGTGCGGCAATGGTGATGATAGTTGGGGTTTGACACAGAAAAGACCTACACAAAATATTTTTCTTAAAATCGTGATCTTTGCTTGAGGAAATGACTTTAAAAGTTGAAAAATTGAAGCGATTAAAAGTTTTTGTGTGAATTGTCAAGAACGTCCAGTCATCGAAACAATCTGTACTGTTAAGAAAATAGAATCATTATTTGCAATATGTTTTAAACTACATTTTTAAATAAAATGAGTGAGGATAATGAATTAATAAAATAAATATTAAGTATAAAGGAAAATTATTTTTTTTAAATAATAACGACTAAAGTTCGCCTTTTTATTTCAGGAACGTTTTTTTTTTGGTAGAAACATTTTAGATTTCACCGTCGCAAAACACGCTCGCTATTGATATTGAAAATTAACGTTTGTTTATTATTTAATTTGAAAACATTACTATTTAGGCTTAATTATTTTGAAAGGAAAAATGAAAAAGACTTGTTTAAAATATATATTTCAAGTGTCTGCAGTGAATTTAAACGTATTTGTTTTATCTTTTTTAATTTGTTTTTCTATTAGGTTGGCACAAAAACAATGTCATTTTTTGATGTTCAAATGAATGTCAAATGCATTATTTTTGCACCAACCTAATATTTCACATAAAATTCTATTTGAAATTTTTTTATTAATATAGTAATACTCCAGTTTTATATTAAAAAAAAAAAAAAAAAAAAAAAAAAAATAGTCCATACAATTTTATTCTACATATTCTTTACGAAGCATAACCACGTAAATTTAAGTTTTTCTACTTAATAAAAAATACTTTGCAGAAAATTAGTGTCAAATTTTAATTTCTTTTATTTTTATGGAGGAATTGTTTTTAAGCAGTGATTTTCTTCTAAAATTATAGTTTTAAAATCAGATAGCCTACAAAGATTAATGTAAGTAAATAAGGAAACTCCTTTAAAGGTTTTTCGTTATTTGTGCACCTATGTTATTGTGCTAAAATAACTTTATTTAGAAAGCCATTCGTAATATGGGAAGGAGGTTGTATTGTAACTATTCTGTACTTTCACCTAAAAATTTAATAAACAAAAATTTCATAAAAATTAAATTTAACTTGAAAATACTATTAAAAATAGCATAGTAACAGATGCACAAGCACTGGCTTTTTAAACTCTAAACACTCGTTTAAAATAGCACAGCTACAGCCAGAATGAATCTCTTTATGGATAAATTCATGTTATCGAAGGAGGAGCTAAAATCTGCTTAAAATATCTAAACTAAGCACTACTATGCCTCTGATTTTGTTTGGTCCTCTCTCTTCAATACATCGAATTCAACTCTACAAAGTTTTTCATTATTTCTTATAACTAGCACTTTTTTTTATGTATGAAACTGGAAGATAGCCTAATACAGTTTCCTTCAGTTATAATTCATTTATTTATTTTACTTTTCAGATTAGAATGTCAGTAAAAGCATAACGTTCAGTTTTAACCAGTGGTTCACAAAATGTGCTGGTCCACCTTGTCATTTGAATGAAACAGCACCCCCAACTTCACAACAAGTCATCCAGTTTAGTTATTTCCTTGAAAACAGTTTATCCCCACTTAAAGACTGAGATTTCTAAGTTAATTGCCAAGGAAATAATTAGTATTCAGCAAGCAGTTAATCCACAATTGCCCTTATTAAGGTAACATTATATAGGACAGAAGGTCAATATATTTTGCTATAAGAGGGCCAAACAGATTGACAGGAAATCTCTTGCAGCAATCAAAGTGAAAAGAATGAAGGAACAGCTAAACGGACTGTTTGATATATCTTCTTGTAGCTGTAAACATTCTGTCTTGAGATGTGATGACTTTGCCGTAAAGTGCAAGTCAGAAAATTGTCAAACAAGGTACGTAATCTGCACTTGTCCTAACAAGGAGGTAAAATTAATTCTATAGATTCACCTGCAATTATTTTCCTTTTTTGTGGAAAATAAAATAATATATTGGTATTTATTATGTAATCTGGCTCTATTATTAAACATGCAAATTTTCCAATTTTCAGGTTCCACTAGAAGAACTGCCATTTACAGCAATTTTTAAATTAATTGATGGAACAACAAAAAGCCTAACAACATTTACTGGCCCTTTGAGGAAACTTTGTATAAATAATTATCAACATTTGCCTCAAGTAGAATTTAAAAAAATTAGTGTTCCTCTCAATCATCATTATCTGACAGCAGAAGAAACAAATAATTTAAGTGTGAAAACCAGAAGCTACTTTTTGAGTATGCTGTTGGCATTTCTTGTGGAGAAGTTAACTTAGAAAATTGGGCCTTTGAATCAAGGAAGATGGCTAACATAAGCCACAAGATTTAATGTGTTTATGGACTAGAGTTGTCTATCCTCAAACACTATGATAAATTCAGGGTTGCGGAGTCGGAGTTGGAGGGAGTCGGCGGTTTTAGTCGGAGTTGGATTTCTGAAAGGAGTCGGAGTCGGGATTTTTTTTATCTGACTCCGACTCAAGTCCAAAAAAAAATTTTTTTAAAATGGTTTTCCTGTTTGGTTTTACCAGTTGCACAATTTAGCAGTTTTTGCAATGTCTTGTTCTTATTTTTTGAGATATATCATTTTGTACTGTCCTGCAATGCTTCTACTTCATCAAGATATTTTGGTTTCTTGGATCACTGCAAATCTTGTCTGGACAGCTTTTTTCGTTTTGGTTGTGACATCACACATGATCAATGAAAATTCTGTCTTTGAGTGAGATCACTGTGGATAATAATCAGATTGTAATCTGAAAGTTATCCAGTTCCTGAATGGAATTTGGCAATTTGATTAGTCCAGGATCGATCCGAAATTACAATCTTATCCAAAAAAAAAAAAAAAAAAAAAAAAAAAAAAAATCAGCATAAATCAATTTGTGCTGCCACCATGTGACAACATTGTATATGACTAACTAATCTAAACATTATGGCTGAAACAATGTATCCCAAAAAAAAAAAAAAAAATGTTATGGTAGGTAAGTAGGAAGGATCAAACCCGGAGTCATGAGTAAAAGTAGGAAAATAAAGTGTGAAAAAAAAAAAAAAAAAAAAAAAAAAAAAAAAAAAAAAACATCTGCAACGTTAACAGTTTGGCCACCAAGAAAAGTCCATTCCAGTTGTTTAGGGAAAAAAAAAAAACAAAAAAAAAAACGACTACGGTAGGTCGGCGCGAACGTGAAAATATAATGTGAATTGTCCAGCACGCTAACCACTACGCCACAGAGCACTGCAGCTTAGTTTAGTGATTTTAAATAACTTCACATGAAAGAACTACAAAGCCAAACCGGTGTTCTCTTCTCAACTGTTCCTTGTGAACGATCCCCAAACGGTGTTAAGTGGTGGCAGGGGGAGGAGGAATTTATTAGAGAGAAAATATTTTACCACTTCCATTGATCTTAACCGATTTTGGTCGTGACTTCTCAGCAGAAAAAGTATAGAAATCTAAGATTATCGAGGAATTTGAGAAATAATAAGCCTATAACACACCTCAGATATTGTTCTGCCGTTTGTGCATATTATATTTGCATGAAATATCTTGATTTTTAATCCTATTAATGTCAAAATCAGACGGGAAAAAAAATGAGTTCATTTTATTTATATAGAGAAGACAATTACAAATTAGACCGAATTGTATCAGATAGTTATGCATTAACCCAAAACCATAATAGTAAAAAAAAAAAAATCTTGGACAAATCTTGTACATTGTGTAATGTGACTTTGGTAAAGACAAATAGTGATATACTGGTTAGGGTAGATCGATGTTGGAATAGTAATAGGGCTAGGGTGGAGAGTTGCAAATTACCAGAAAAAAGTGACCACATAATTTTTCCCTTTATTATTGTCAATATTTGAGGAAATGACTTTAAATTGTGAAATAATTTATGATACTGCTAAGATAATGGTATTATCGAACAATGTCGTAGCGCAACACATAGCTTCCCTATATCCCATTCCCTATCTCAGTTGGTTACATTTCCGACACGTTTCCCAGACCAGCACGATCAACATGCCTCACTTCTAGATCTCTTTCTGACAACGGTTCCCAATGACTGTACAACAAATGCCCACAGCCCACTCAGGAATGCTGATCACGCTGTGATAATGGTAGAAATCAGCCTAAATTCTTGCCCTAAAACTGAAGGCCCACTTCTCAAAACAACGAGGTATTACAAAAAGGCTGATTGGGAAGCCATCAGGGAGCTCATCAGAGATGCCCCATGGCAAAATATCTTTACTCTTCCAGCGGAACAGTGTGCAAATGAGACAACTGAATGGTTCAAAACTGCTATTGAAGCACATGTTCCCCGCACGGAAATTCTATAGCAAGCCCCACTCCCCCCAATGGTTTACTTCTGCTTGTGCAGCTGCCATTTGTCAAAGGCAGCATGCGTTCCGCAGATTCAACCGACATAAGTCCAGCTCAAATAAACAGAAGTTTATAGAAGCTAGAAATAATTGTAAGAGAGTGATAGACACAGCTAAGACAGATTACTCTGAAACCACCAGAAAACGCATCGAAGCACAAAAATTAGAAACCCGGGGTTTTTGGAAAATCTACAACAGCGTAGTTAATAATGGACAGTCAATTATTCCCCCACTATCAAACGATCATGAGGTTGCTTGCACGGCAACTGACAAGGCTAATCTGCTTGCCAGTCAGTTTGCCTCAAACTCCACACTGAACTCGGTACACCACTCACTCCCTGATTTTCCTCTGCGAACAGACGCCTCACTAGACGATTTGAAAATCACCCCTTCTCAGGTACATGCTATTATAAAAATCCTAGACACCTCAAAAGCATGTAGACCAGATCTCATCCCGGCTGTGCTATTAAATAAATGCTCTGCCGAGGTTGCTCCAGTTCTGTCCAAACTTTACAATAAATGCCTTAACGAATCTTGTTTTCCCGACTGCTGGAAAATCGCCTCTGTGGTACCAGTCTTCAAGAATTCTGGTGAAAGAACTGACCCACTAAATTATCGCCCCATTAGCCTCCTCCCGCTTTTCGCCAAAATATTTGAGTCCTTAGTTAATCAAGCACTAGTCCAGCACCTAACAGCTGCTAAACTCCTGACTGACAAACAATATGGATTCAGGCAAGCCCGTTCAACAGCAGATATCTTAACTGTAGTTTCTGAACGTATATACCGTTCATTGGATAAAACAGGGGAGGGTAGAGCGGTGGCCCTCGATATATCTAAGGCTTTTGACAGGGTATGGCACGATGGTCTTCTAAGGAAAATTAGATCATATGGTATCACTGGAAGAATTCATAATGTAATTAAATCCTTCTTAAGTAATAGAAAAATCAAAGTTGTCCTTGACGGTCTTACATCCAAACAATATGACATAAATGCGGGAGTACCTCAGGGGTCTATCCTTGGACCTCTATTATTCCTGATATTCATAAACGACCTCCCTGATAAAATTGTTTCGGAGATGGTTATATTTGCTGATGACACCACTCTCTATAACAGATATGAGGGGAAAACAAATGAACACATATCCAAGGAAATGGCAGAAACGCTAGAGGATGACCTCCAATCCGTAGTGGAATGGGGACAAAAATGGTTGGTCACATTCAATGCTGCTAAGACTAAGCTTGTTTCCTTCAATAACTACAAGAAACCTTCTCTACCACCAATAGCAATGGCCAAGAACACATTACCTGAAAGTACTTCTTTTAAACTCCTCGGCCTAACATTTATAGGGAATATGAACTGGAATAGATACATTGAGAGCATTGCCAAGGCTGCTGCAAGGAAGGTTGGCTCCCTCTACCGTGCTAGAAAACTACTTACGCCTGACAGTATCCTATACCTCTATAAGGCAACCATTCGCCCATGTATTGAGTACTGTTGTCACATCTGGGCTGGTGCATCTGCTTCTTGTCTCTCGCTCCTGGACAGGGTTCAAAAGAGAGTCGCCAACCTGATAGGTCCTGAACTGTCATCTAGGCTTCAACCTCTGTTCCATCGACGAGATGTTGCATCCCTCTGCCTGTTCTACAAATACTTCAATGGTGAATGCTCTGACGAACTGCAAACACTTGTACCTCCCCGACGTAACTACTCCCGACAAACCCGACAAGTTACTAAGTCTCATCCCTTTACAGTAGAGATCCCTAGGTGCAAGAAAGCCTTTTACTCCAATAGTTTCTTCCCCAGAACTGCGGGTCTTTGGAACTCCCTTCCAGGATTCTGCTTTCCCAACTGCAATGATATGCAGAAGTTCAAGTGTAATGTTAACAAACATTTTTCTACTCATCTCCCTTCATAATGACCCCGCTAATTAAGTCCCTGATAGTAGCCCCCTGCTTTAAAGTGGCACTGTGCCTTGTTTGGGGTGAAAATTGAATAAAAAAAAAAAAATTTTTTTAAATGTCAGCCTGTAAAATTAGACAAGGTATGACTGCCAACAGATACATCTTTTCATAGAATAGACAGACTTTGGTATTTTGGCCCTTTGCATCTACCAATGCCAAATAGATCCTAGCTAAAATCTGTCTCCATAAAATAGGTCCCAAAGATAAGGTAAAAAGGTTAGGAAAAATACTAGTCTAGCTAGAGTAATAGCATAATGATGGCATAAACATATATAATTAGTACTTGTTTTATGCTCTATATAACTTGCAAATTAAAGTAAGGTAGATAGCCATGTACTCAAGTAGTGACTCGGACCTAGGCGAAAGGGATATTATGAAACAGATGCCAATTTAGCGGTTTTCTGCTAGATCTGGAAATTTCGTTTGCAATCTAGCAAAGAAAATTTTGATCTAGTGGCTAGCGGGTTTTTTCTAGAAAATCTGGAGATATTTGGCATCCACACACCCACAATTTTAAATGACAAAATAAAGAAAAGCGCCTAAAAACACTTTAAAACAAACTAATTCATGTAGCATTTATTGCCTTTGGTAACAATTTATTGACTATTTGTTTTATTTTTCACCATTTTTTTTGCCTAAACATTCTTAAAACTCGCTATAAAATCGCCTTTTCCAAGTACATGGGAGGGGGGGAGTGTTCAGCCTCTGTAGTTTAAAATACGATCCAAGCATCCCCTGTAATTTAGAAGTATTTATTCACTTGGTTTAAGTGTAAAAAAGTTAACAGTTGAAAATTGTAAAAAGCAAAAATAACAACTCGTACCAAACACAGTAGCATTTAATTATCTACCAATCTGTATACTTTTAACATGCTAAAATAATCGCTTAACGGGCTTAATTTCTCAAAGGTTGTAAACAAATGACTTATTCTACCACTAACACTAAGTTCGAGTTGCACTTCCAAAATCTATGATTATCACTAACTTTACAGTTAGTGATAATCATAGATTTTTTAATACAATTTTTCAAGAATGAAGTCCCCAATGGTTAAACGACAAGCAATCAGATAATTGTTGTAAAGACAACTAAAAGAAATGAAATAAAAAAAATTAAACAGTTTCAGCACGTATAAAAGATACTTGAATTTTACTGCATTTGGTATCAGGTATTTGTTGATTTTTGTTATTGTTTACAATTTTTCGACTGTTAATTATTCTAGACTTTAACAAATGACTGTTGTTCTTACTTACTTGCCCCCCACCCAAAGCCAACATTCATAATTTTACTTATTTTCATTAATTTTTTCAACGTTTATTATTCCATTTAATTGTCAGCGTGAACCACCTTTTTTAAAATGCAGCATATGTTAACACTACAAAGTTTATTGCGTTTATTTTTTAGCAAACATTAACAATAGAAAGTTTTCCAAAAAATATTTCCTACGATGGCAAAGGTCAGTTTTTAATGTAGTGAAAATCCTTGAGTATATGTAGACCCAATGAATAGTGTTGTTATCTGACACTCAGAAAGATAAAGCTAAATCGGCACTTTGTGATCTTGCTGTGAGGATTTTGGGCTTAAATTCAAAGGCATCTACTGAAGATCCAGACACTATTTCAACCAGACTCAGAGGGAACCTGCGATGAAGAGGATTTTGAAAAGCTTTTGGATCAAAAAGATCATAAAGCAAGGTCAAAGCGGCGTAAGCTACAGGAAACAGCTAAAACGCTATCTTCAGTGAATAAAGCCATAGCAAATTTCAAGCTAGACTTTCATGCTGCATTACAGCAAGTAGAACAACTAGATAGAAAAGTCTAAGTTAAATGTTCATGAAGCTATAAAGCAGTACCCTGTGATAGTGAAAGAATTTGCAATGTTGGCAGCAGCACTTCCTCCAACACAAGTGAGTGTTGAATGTTTGTTTTCAGCGCTAAGGCTAATCAGGACAGACCAAAGGGCTGCAATTATTAAATTCTTATTTGCAACTTTCAATTCTATAATTATAAATAAAGCCTATTTTTTATGTTTACAAATAAGACATTTTTATAGATTGATTTTTTCCCCCTAATATTGTGATAGAAGATTTATGAGAATGGACAAATGCAATAACAGATGAGTTTTTCAGGAGAGGGTACAAAGGAAAAAGAAAATATATAACTTGAAGTGCAACTCTGCTATGACAGATTTGAATATGCTGATAGGCTGGTAAATGATCATGAGCATAAATAATACCATTGTGTATTATAATATACATGACATTTCAATAATAAGCAATCCATGCTACTATAGCCCTTTATGGCTTTTTTCCTGTTTTACCTTTGATTCTCATTCCATAAAGGCAATATTATCTTTTAAAATATTATTCTCTGTATAATGTCTTTATCCCCCTCTTCTGATGAGAAGCATTTGGCTTCGAAATGCCATGGCCTAACAAGGTTTCCCTATCCCTAAATATTGTATTCTATTTTGAACTGATAGCATAATAAAATTTAATTGTAAACTTTTTATCCCTTTGTTATCTAAACTTATTCTATAAAGCTGGTTGAGTTTATACGTGAGTATATTTATCATACAAGTGAATGTTAAACGTCGAAAATGACATATATGAAAAGTAATTATAAAATGCTGAATAGATGTGGGAGGCTGGTATATGGATCTGCAAAATAGATTTTCACATAGGGTCGAGAGTCGGAGTCTAAGATATTAAAGGAGTCAGAGTTGGCATCCTAGTAATTCTAGGAGTCGGACTTTTACCATCCGACTCCGCAACCCTGGATAAATTAAACATTTTGGTCAAATTTATCATCCAAGTGTATGCAGTTAGTTGGTTTGAGATCCATACCAACAATATTTTTTTAACCAACAGCAATATATTTTAATGATTCAGAGAACAAAGCAGTTAACTGAAATCCAAATTACTGTTTTAAACAGTTCAAAATATAGTGCTTTTGCATTACTTCCGGAAAATATAATATCGATGATAAACTCAGATGAATTGGATGCGAGAGAAGAGGGCATTCAAACGATTTTGTCCATTAGGTAAATAAATATTTATCCATTAAATTTTATTAGTTTTCTTAATTTACCCAAAAAATAGTTAGTTTTATTCATATTGCATCGAAGAAAAAAAAAAAACATTACTGCTATCAATTTTGCAGCCACACACTGGTCAAATTTGATTGATTTTTCTCAAAAAGTTGTATATGGGCAGGAAGCAAGACAGACATTATTACAAAGTCATCGTGTCAGCAAATTAGACCTTCATTTTCCTCAAAAGGAAATTATACAGAACAATTTAGTTCTATTATAACAGTTTATATTATTGCATTTAATAAAAAATCAAAATACATGGTTCTGTAACTTGTATTAAGTTGTTATATTGTGTAATACATTTCCATTCTAATTTTTGGTATATGTTCTTATCACATCAAATCCCAACTATTATCACCAGTGCCATGTTGATTTTCTGAAAAAAGTTGCAAATCGACTTTCCCTACTGTACAATGGAGAGGTATGTCTGAGGACTTATTACATTTCGTTATCTTAACCAACACAACCGAGTGGTCAGAAGATCTCAGTGAAGACAGAACGGAAGATGAACAAAGCTCAGAACAAGTTGTGAGAAAAAGGTCTAAGAGACTTGCATACTGACCGTCAGCATCATGCAGACAGGTGGGTTCATGAACAATCTGAGGAAGATCATAAGCAATGGAGAAATCTAAATAATCGGGATTATGGAGGTAAACGTTTTATTTGGGTTGATGTTAGTCACCTGATAGTCGAGGGCCAGAATCCATTCACCAAATGGCAATACAGCAGCCCCAGTACTTTGCACCTACTGATAAGACAGTCTCCTTAGTGGTTAAATTCAAGGTTCGGGTCCCTGATTATAATGTGAATCCAAATAAAACGTTTACCTCCAAAACTCTTAGTTACATGACCACAAGGCTCAGAATAGAAACAGAAAATTTCTGACATCTCAGACTACTGTTTGCACAAAAATACTGCCGACCTAGAATACAGCCTTTTCTTCTACCTTTGTCAGAAAAATCACTCATTAATTTCTATAAATTAGAAACAAGAGTTACGAGCTGCCGATAAGGCATCCACAATGTATTGTCTACTCTCCATTAAAAAAAGATATGAGTAGAATACTTATTAAGTTGAATTGATCTGTTTAGGGGAAAGTATGGCTATAGATTCCCCTCTCACCAACTGAAAATAAATAGAATTGTCTGACCAATTTATGCCATATTATAACCTATTATACATTTAATAAAACAATCTAATAAAAAAAATATAAATTTAAAAATGAAATAAATATAATTATTAACATCTAATAAAAAAATATATCACAAATTCAAAACTTATCTGCTAAAAGTGTCTGTCTTCAATGCAAACTATCGAGTTAGAAATAAACCTTTGCATTCGCAATTTTTAAAAACAAACCGTCATTATGTGGTATGCTGTGACAAACAAGTAGGTCATTTTATAGGGATGTCCTTCTTTCTAGCAGCTCCTGCCCAGATGTGGCAACAATACTCCATCCTTGGACATATCTGGCTCTCATATAGATAGAGAATTGCATCAGCAGTGATATATTTACTGGATCGATAGAAGGATCCCACCATTTTTCCAGCGGCCTTGGCAACAGATTTGATGTATGTGTTCCATTTCAGATCAGGAGTAAAGGTCAAGCCCACAAGCTTGTCAAAACATGACGCCTCCCCAAGACGAGAGTCATTCATTTCAATTGATGCCAGACAGGGATCAGAGTGTTGATGTTAAGATAGAAGCTTGGTTTTAGATGCATTAAAAGTAACCAGCCACCCCTTTCCCAACTGTACCATGTGCTCAAGATCAGAGGAGAGGATCGGAGAGAACTTGGTTGTTTACTGTCTTAGATGTGCTACCATAGATGACAGTGTCATCAGCATAAATGTCTATGAATGATGTAAGGATGTGATTTGGAAGATCATTAATGTAGATCAGGAAAAGAGCTGGACCCAGAATGGACCCCTGAGGGACCAGCATTAATACTGTAAGCTTCTGATTTTTGCCCATCAACTACTACTCTTATGAACCTATAAGAGAGAAATGATTTTAATAATCAAGACATTTTTAGCTATAGCATAGCTGGAGATCTTGTGAAGTAAACCTTTATGCCATAACCTATCAAAGACCTTTGATATGTCAAGAGCAATTGCCCTAGAAAGGTTGCCTCCATCGAGAGATTCGCTAATCCTATGAGATAACTGTAAGCACATCTGCTGTAGACCTAGCAGAACGGAAACCATAAGTCTTTCTCCATAAAAGATTAAACACTTCAAAAGGAGTGATTTAAACAGCCTGATCTGGTTGTACCAGCCCAAGGCCATAAAAAAACTAAATAGAAGATATATGTCTAATATCTCTATCTTAAAGTTTCTATCTCTTCTGTCTCCCCTATTTTTTCCATCCTCTCCAACAATCACTTCTTTGCGAACCCATTAGTTTCTTGTTTTATTATGTTGAGAATAATATAAGCATTTACTGGAGTTATCCCTTTTTAATGAAATACTGTAATCTTACATTTATTGCTCTTGAACAATGCCAAGTAGAATAAAATTTTTATCTAATAGATTTTCAAGAGTTGAAACAATGAAAAGAATATGCCAAGGCGTTGAGATGCAAGATACTACTGTAATTAAGGTCTAAATTTATAAGGGCATTTTAAGTGGGATTATGCATCAAGATATTTGTTCATATTACATTTAAATTTTTGCATGTTGGGTAGACAAAGTGCAGGAGGGTAAGCAGTCAAAGTAAAAAAAATCTATTAGATTAGAATGTTCACCAGCAAAAAGGTGAAATTTTGTTGCTTGTTGAGTCAGGTGCGCATATGTTGAGGGTGTACAAGTATAGTAAGTTTGTTGAAACAGTGTAAAAGTACTTGTAAAACAAGGGATGCAACACGAGTTGGAAAGACTAGTGGTTTTTGTAGCAGTCCAGATGTGGCAACAATATTTCATGAACAGGCGAATAGTGACTTTATAGAAATATAGGATATTAGGTGTATTTTATCCTGATAGAGAGAGCCCACCTTACTTGCCAGTATCTTCTATGTATTCACTCCACTAGTCTGTGAATGTTGAGGTTTGCTTGTAAAGTGTTTTATAATTATTAAAGGAATAGAACTTAGGATCATCGATTTTTGTTCTAATTCTACTGGAGATTCATTTTCTAAGGATTCAGTGGTTTTAGATGTGTCTTCAATTTGCTCACATGCTGAAAATAGAGCGTGCTGTTATGAGCAAATATATTCATCTTGGAGGAGATTGCATTAGGGAAGAATAATGAAGGGCTAAGTATAAATCCATGGGGCACACTCACATTAATGTGACATGGTTTGAATCTACAACCATCAAAAAAATTCATTTCAGAAATGTAGGCAGAGTCAGTAAAAACAAGAGTGGTAGTCATATTTTGTGCAGCAACTTCAAGTTAATATTTTCTATAAAATAGGTTTGTTTATTTTGCAAACTATTTTCACAACAATTCAAAAATAAATGGGGGATTAAGAAGCAATTTTAGGGAACTATTGGAGTTTGATTCATATATTGTAAATATACAATTGTACATTGTACAATTTTTTTTTAATAATTAAGATGTTTAAAAGTGGTCAAAGAGGGAGAGTAAAAATTTTTTTTAAAAAGTGATAATTCTGGATCATTATGACAAATGCAAGATTCTATAGAGTGATTTTTTTAAAGATATCAAGAAAACGAGGGTGATAAGAAAATTCACTTACTGTATGTGAGTCTGTGAATGTGTCATTCGTAAAGAAATCATCAGATTCATCAAAACTAGCCAAATCCCCAATTCCGGATTCACTCAAAGCTGCTGATAAAAGATCTTGAGGCATCTGAAAAAGACAAAAAAATCTGAATTTTTTTTCTTTTTTTTTTTTTTAAACAGTAGTTTTCATTAATAAAAATAGAACTTTCAAGATAGTTCTAAAACAGTCCGATTTCAGAAATAAAGCATATTAAGTCCTCAAAATACCACCATTTTGTTTAGAATATTCTTTCACATGCTTCAAATAATCTCAATGATATATTTGAAGAGTGTTTGACAAATTAATGGTAAAAATGTTCACACTATGAAATGGACATTTTTTGCCAGATTTTTTAACCCCTTAACATTGTGTTTAGAAACTGGGTATCACTTCCCCTATAATGAATTTAGTCATTAAATTTGGAAAACAATTAGAACAAGTGAAGCATGCATGCCCCACCCCATGAGTGCACAGTGAAGGAGGCATAATAATAATAATAAAAAAAAAAGACTAAGTTCAGCATCCCCCTTCCCCCATTTAGGTCCAAAACTTTACAAGGGACATAAAATTCTGGTGAAAATGAACAGTGTAGTGTAAATTTGAGAAGTTCATCATTTACCCCCTCCCCCATTTAGCCCCCAAAGTTTCCAAGGCCGTAATATATTCAAATTTGAGTTCAGCACCATGCAAAACTGCTAAATAGACATACACAGAAACCTTTGGACAAATATGCATAGTTTCTCAGGTTGCGCTTGCATGTACCAAGATGGCTGTTAGCGATAACATATTGCTTAATATCCAGAAAACTACTTATTTGCAGAAAATTTAAATGTGATATTTGTTTTCAGCATACCCAAAAATCTTAAAAGTAGTCATTTTTAAGAAAAATGTTAAGGTGGAAACAAGGTAAAAATTTACCATTTTATTTCTTTGTTTACATAGTTGAATTTTCAGGAAAACAAAATAGAAATGATGTAAATTATCAACTGGTGAATATATAGTTGTTGCTTATCAGGATTCCTTGTATTGTGGAAGCTACATTCGAGGATTCATGTAGAGTACGATTTATGGTTGCATCTCAGAAAATAGAGGTATATTTTTGGCCGGATAGAGAAAATGTAAATCAGGAGTTTATTTTGAAAATTGGACTGGTCCCAAAATACATAAGTTCTGGTTGACTATGGGAATTTCCATCTTTTACAGAAATTCAAAATCTATATGAAAAATCTTCAATTTATTTCCGATATTAATTCATATCTACTCAATTATTTTCTTTTAGGGGAGTAGTAAATACCGGCCATGAATGCTCTTGAGGCATTCAATGGCTACACCCAAGATTAAGCTCTCCTTTGGTGGAACGATTATTCTCAATAAAGCTACATTTAAATACCTCTATAATACTTAGTTTTGCTCACCCACTGTATGATACCATGCACCAGTTTAAAAAAAAAATTGAAATTTGTACATTTTAATTTATAATTCACTAGTGGGGGGTACCCAGCGTTGCCTGGGTGTTTGTAGGTGTGTGTATGGGGGGGGGGGAAGTAATAACCCTGCTTAAATATTATAAAAAAATAAAAAAAATAATAAAAATGTTAAAAAAATCGGAAAAACCAAAACGGGGGAAAAATGGCATAAATAAACCTGTCGGATCGAACCTGCAATCTTAAGATAACAAGGCTGTTGCCCGGGTGTTTAAAGGTGTAAAAGAAAAAAAAAAAAATAGTTTTGGTCAGGAGGCGGGATTGAACCCGGAAGCCTTGACGCGGAGGTGAAAACAAAAGCCAACTACTTAACCGTCTCGACCATGAGTGGGGGTAATTGATTAGTGTGTTAAGTTAAGGCGGTACTCCTGCAGTATTTTACCCACCTATTTCACGATCTTAGCCGAGCGTTGATCGACATCCGTCGGAAAACGCCGGAACATGGCGAGCGGTACGATACTCTATCAGCCAATCAGGGCGCTTCAAACGAACGCGCAGCAGACGAATAATTTTCATTGGAATTACACACATAGCGTTTCATTTCAGTTATTTTATTGTTCAAAGTAAAAATACACAGCCTTTCATTTCAGCTATTTAATTTAGCGATAAAAAAAAAACAAAAAAACCGGGAGCTGTTGGAAACATATTTATGCGAATTTATGTGGAGACAAAAATTTGGACACAACCCTGTCTCCATAATAAATCAAATCGCGGAAGGCTACCCGGTTTGGGAAGGAGCTTCTTTCCACATCCTCTGAAAACCCTTTGCTCCCTACTTTGCCTCTCTACAGTCAGTA
>NC_136483.1:125321341-125431134 GCF_053919585.1 Euprymna scolopes | reverse complement strand
TCAAATATTGATTTTAAAAAAATTTTTCTTGATAATAGGTATCCCAAACCAAAATTTTATTTCCATCATATCTAAAAAAAAGTAATGTGGGCATGTAGATTTTTGTAAACCGTTTACAAAAATACCAAATTTATTTTGGTAGGTCAATTAGCCATCAAGTTATGATCATTCAAAGTTTGTCGGAAAGTTGAAATTTGCTATCGTGGCCGAGAAGCCAAATTTCAAAGTCTATAACTAAAAATGTAAACTACTAACAAGTGAAAAATCCTTATAAATGTAATGTCATCTTGTAGTAGATGACAATTAATACAAATTTAGGCAATAAATATTAGATGAAACCAACTTAAACACTAGGCAAAATCCCTCTATCAACGCGAAAACAGTGAAAATACGACACGGAAAGGCGACTTTAACTGTTCATATCAATTTCATTTTAATAGCTAATGTATTGAATCTTCTTAGTATGATTCAAAACACATTAGAGATCAAGATAATTCTTTCTTTTAATTATAAATTGATAAAACCACTCAATTGTGGACCATGTAAAAGCAGTCAAACAGGCAATTTTTTAAAAAGGGCAAAAAGGGTAAAAAAAAAAAATGAGTCAAAAGTATACGTTACTGAAATTGCTGTAAAAATGTAACGATTGGTGGTAGAAGCTTGAAACTTTGCAACTTTACTAATTTTGGGGTGAGGAATTAAAAAAAAAAATGGTTGCCTTGTTTCTAATAACAAAACTTTTTGCCACAGAAATACTTTTACTTTGGGAAATTTAAACTCGCCAAAAAAGCACCGCCGACAATAATATTTAGAAATTTTTTATACAAAAAAAAGGCACAAATCATTTTTTTTAAACATTGAAAAACTTTCAACTTAAAAAACAAGTAAGAAAGATATTTTAGGTCTTACTACAATTCCTTTCTTATCGATCTTCTCTCAGAATTTTTTCATAGGCTTCTGCTATGGTAGATATCTCAGGAACCCTCCAAATCCTACCATCACTTGAAACTGGCATTACCTCAAAATCCCATCTGTAGACAAATGCTGACTCTACTTGTGCAATGTCATCTGATAAAGGCCATCGAAAATAATCTTTTCTACTTTTTGTTTGCATTAAAAATTTTACTACAGCGCTGGATGCAGATATAATATCAATGACTTGGCCAATGCAAAAGTTGGTGTCATAGTAGACAGCTACCCATTGTCCTTGATGTTCATAACTGAAGATATCCTGAGATGGATCTTCATCACAACTGCAGGAATTATCTGAATGTTCAGCAGATTCACTTAGGGAAGACATTTTTTGTTGCTTTGGTGGAGGTGAAGATGAATCAATTGGATTTCTTTTCAAGTAGTCAGAGAGAGCAGCTTCCAGTTGAACTTTATTTCCACTGGTGTTGATTTTGACACCTAAAACAACCTTGAGGTATCTTAATTGGTCTTTGAGTGCTTCCAAACCACTTTCTGAAATTTTTTTTATCTGTTTATCAGACTTCACTGGACCACCATGCTTAATAACAGAGTTAATAATTCTCTCTTTCTCAGCAGCCGCTTGACGTTCTTTTTCCTTCTTTAATCTTTCAGTTTGTGCAATTTTTTCTTGGACACAAAGTTTCACAAGGGCTTCTTGTTGTGCATGTTTTTGTCGCAAATGTTTTGAATGTTTTCTGGAGATGCTCAGAACGGATTGCGTCTTTGTTGATGGTATTACTTCCAACCAAGCTGTTGTCCGATTGCGCTTAAGCATATTTGAAGATGATCGATTATGTAGTGATGCATGTCGTTTTGTTTGCATGCTAAAATCTAAATCTCCAAAGGCATGCTCACCTGACAGATTTGTTAAAGGGCAGCTCTTCAAGGCATCTCTCGTCTCCTGATCTACATCTTTTCCAAAAGCACCTCTTTCTAAAAAGTCATGCAACTGGTGCTTAGTGAAAATGAGGAACTGAGTATCTTGCGCAAACATTCTAAAACAAGTTCACAGGCCGTGAGACTAATACAGAGAGACACATTGCCTTCCTCAAAGAATTCCCCATTAAATACACCTTTACAGTCAGATTTTAATAACAACTGGGGATTGTTGATCCAGCATTCTAAACTTAGAGCCATTTTCTTGATATAGTGATGGAAGTCAACATACTGAACAGTGCTGTTAACAAGTTTCCAGAAAGGTTTGGTCAAATTAATGTTCAGCAAACCAACTGCAGCAAGTAGGGAATGTAGTCTCTCATCAGAAATGTCAGCCAAAACACTCTGTAATTTCATATTGCAAGATGTTGCAAACACAGATTAAAATAATTTTATGTGCTCTTTATGGTGATATATTGCTAGGGCATTTTCAAATAGAGAATTAAACCTATTTGCCCGATAACTTGTGATTTGAGATTGGTACCCTTCTTTGCTGCAGAATGCCAGCCATTCTGTCCTGCAACCACTTTTATTGTTTATGAGTGTATGTACGGGTGACGACAAAAAAAAAAAAAAAATTAATATGCGTTCTGTCACAATTTCTGTTAATGCTGACATAAAAAGTTTTTATGTAATTATTTTCAAATTTTAGGACAAAATAATTTAATATATTTGCTAATATATAACCTTGGAACTGAGTTTTTATATTTAGTCAGTTTTTTTCTACAAAGTGTAAATGTTGACACGTTTTACGAATCCAAAACAAAGAAACAAAAAATTAGTAAATAAATAATGCTTATTTTAAGTAATTTATTTTAAATAATTTTTTTTTAATTCTCTTTTTTTTTTCATAATTAAAAAAACTTCTGTTTCTGAACAATAACAAAAACATACTTTATCGTCATAAGTCACTAGCCGAACGTTTTGTTTATGGAATTTAATTAAAATAATTTAACAATGCTAAAGTTTATCCAACCGAAAAAAATAAAAGTTTCCGTCAGTCCCACACAACTAAAAATGTTTTGTACACGGTTTTATTAATTAATTTAATTAAAGTAATCTAACAATGCTGAAGTTTATCCAACCGTAACCGAAGGAGAAAGCGATGAAAGAACATATGAAAGTTTGAAAAAAGCTATAGAAAATAAACTAGCATTATTTTTTAAATTGTAAATTTTCATTTTTTTTAATGACGTTCTAAAAATATTAATTAAAAAAATATCTTTCTATAACTTTTAAATAATAAAGAAAAAACAAACTCACTTTGGTAAGTCCATAGTGAAACGAGTTGTTTGTTTATGTTTTTCTGTTCAGTCAGTCAGTAGTTGTGCTGCTGTGTGGCTACTGGCTAGCTGACAGTTGATAATTGGTCTCTCTGGCATTAAGTTGAAAATCTTTGTAGGTACCCCAACTTTTATTAGTGTGCGCTCCTTGATTTATGGGGCCATAAACATGACACCAGCAGATTATTAAAGAGGAGATATTCCTCTACAAAACGATGCCTTTTTCGGAATTCTTACTATAAAATTTCTTTTATGTTTCTTTCACTGAAGTTTTCAAGTTGGATTTTTTTTTAGAAAAACCACTTATAACCTTTTAATAACCTCACCATGTTATTAAGTGACCTTTTTTCTTTAAAATGATACCATTTTTATATACTTAGAGACTCACAATATGAAGCGCAACAAATTTGAAAAACATCAATTTTTTTGTGTAAAAAATAAAGCGACATTTACCAAAATTAGAGGCATAACTTGAAAAATCCTGAAAAAAAACTATTAAAGACACAAGAAAAAGAATTATATATCTATAAAGACAAAAGATTAAATTTTATTTAAATCAAAACCATATCAAAATAACCCAAAAAACAAACAAGATATCGCAAGTTAAGGGAAATTTTACTTTATTTACTAGTTTTCGCACCTAAACTAGGCCAGTTTGGGATACCTATTGATAAGTCCAAAATTGACAGAGAAAAAGAAAGATCAAAAAATAATGCCTATCAAAAACATAATCAAAAAATTAGAAATCTTGTCTGCATTGGTGTTGATGGGAAACATGACATTGACACTTTATTTTACATGGAAACTGTCGATGAAAAAGGTAACAAAAATCGAAGAAAAGCTAAAGGACAAGAGCATCACTTGACATTTACAAAGGAGATGGGTTGTGGAAGTAAGGGGGAGTATCTTACACATAGAGTGATCCCTACTGTTGGAGCAACTGGTGCTGTTCTGGCAGATGAAGTTCACAAAGTTCTAGAACAGTATGAGAGTGTCAATACTTTAAAGGCTGTCCTTTTAGACAACACAAGCACCAATACTGGATGCAAATCAGGACTAGTTTCCTCGCTAGAAAACAAGCTGCATAGAAAAATACACACCATTGGCTGTTCTCTACACCAGAATGAGCTGCCTTTTAGGGCATTATTTAAATCCCTTGATGGAAGTGCACGAAGCCCAACATCATTTACGGGTCAACTCGGAAAATTATGTGCCAACAATTACCATCATTTACCCCAAGTTGACTTTTTACCAGTGAGTAGTCCTCTAGAGGGCAGGTATTCTGAACTAACAGAAAATGATCTCACTGGTGACCAAAGACTACTTTTAGAGTATGCTGTTGGTATTTCAAGGGGTAAAGTAGACCCTCAGTATGCAGCATGGAGGATCGGACCTTTAAATCAGGCAAGATGGCTTACTCTGGCAATCCGATTAAAGTGTATGTGGACCCGTAAAATTTATCCATCTGAATTGACTAGAAAACTGCACCAGCTGATTAGTTTTATTGTAGAAGTTTATGCAGTTAACTGGTTTGAAATTAAACTGGATAATAAATTTCATAACCAGCAAATGTATATTTTTAAAATGATTGGGCAAATAAAAAAGCAGCCTCCAGAAATTCAGGAAATTGCTTTAAGCAATCTTCAGTTTAATGCTTTTGCCCTTTTGCCAGAGAATATTCTGTTCTCTATGTTAAAATCAGATGAAATGGAAGTGAGGGAAGAAGCTATAAGAAGAATTTTAACCATTAGGTAAGTAAACAGTCATATAAAACTGATCAAATTGTTTATTTCGATTTATACGTTCATTTTCAATTATTAAATTAAAAAAAATTAATTAAAATAAAAGTTGTGTTCATTTGTTCAAGTCAAAATTATTTGACTTCTCTTTTCTTTTTCAGGAGTGAGGAACCAGTGAAAAAGCGTTTAAAAAAAATATCAACAATAAATTTTGACGCTTTACATTGGTCAAATTTGATAGATTTTCAAAGTGGAGTTTCAGAGCCAGCACTAACTGAAGAATTATCAGATGATGACCTTCAGGAATTATTGATGAGCGGCAGAAAGCCAGAGTTACCTGATTTGCCTGCACATTCACAAAGTGTGGAAAGGGCTGTAAAATTGACATCAGAAGCCTACCAATCAGTCTATAGACTTGAAGCAAGACAGACATATCATTGCTAAGATTTTATGCCATGAAATGAGGCCATCTTTTGCTTCAAAAGGGATCCTATAGGGAGAATTTTGATATGATGGTAAAAAAATAGCTTTTTACTTGCCAATTGTTTTGTGTTTTTATACAAGCATAGATAACTGCCTAGAGATAGGTAAATAATTTGTTTTAGGTTTTATTAAGACTTTTTTCAGACAGAATAAAAAACTTCTTTTTTTCATTGATAGTAAAAAGAATTGAATTTTGCAGCTATAAAACAAAGTAAAATACAGCATTTATAGAATTTTGTAATTGCCGCCACCTCAAGGGGGGGGGCAATTATAATTTTGTTTAAGCACATCAGTCATTATATAGTTTATTTAAATATATAAAACTTGTTATGATTGAAACTGCAAAATACTAAATAATTTCATACAAATCTTTCACAGATAAGGATTTTTCCGTGTCTCAAAATAGACGATCTTTAAAATCAAATTAGCATCCGATGCCTGATGTTAGAAACCTAGTTTTTTTTATATTTGTACTCCCCATATGTTTGTGCAACTTTCTCTGCTTCAACCTTTTAGATTTTCCAAAAAAAGTTGAAAATCAACCTACCCTAACCTGGATATGGAATCCGAATTCCACTACTGCCAATGGCAGACAACTGATCGATCAGCCCTGTTGACACAACAACATATGGGGATTACAAGGAGCTTCTTGTGGAGAAGATTAATGAACTCGACACTCGTACCTCAACAAAGCCCAAGCACGTTATGTGAAGGCAGAAAAAGAAAATTTGGGAAAAAATGAGGTCATAGTATAAACTATCAGTTTCTCATTCAGGATGAGATACAAAGTTTTCACTGGAGCAAAGAATACTGCACACTTCACCCCCTTGTAATATACTACAAAGACGAAGCATCACTCGCTATGTTTTATCTCTGATGACAATACACATGACACTTGCTTTGTTCACAAAATACAGAGCATGATGACAGATTTCATTAAACAACATCTCACTGGTATCAACAAAATCTATGTTTCAGATGGTTGTGGTGGCCAATATTTAAAAACTTTCTTAATCTGTGATTCCACAAAGATGATTACAGTATCGACGCCGAGTAGATATTTTTTGCAACCAGCCATGGGAAATCCCTTGTGATGGGATTGGCGGTGCCGTTAAACGGCATGCAGCAGAGCAAAGCTTGTAGAGACCATTGAACAACCAGATTCTAACTTACAAAGCAGTACTGGAAGTGTGCCAAGCTGAAATGGAGTCCATTGTGTTCTTTGGAATCGACAAGGAAGACATGGTTGAAGTGAAGGATAGAATGGAGAAGAGGTTTATGGATAGAAAAACAGTACCCGGGACTAGTAGTCGTCATCATTTTGTTCAACAATCAGGATGCAAGATCGGACACAAACTCTGTAGTGAGGACAATTCATTTGTTGACATTCACACCTTTAAAATCCTCACCATGTTGACATTGGGGATGTTGCTCCTTCAACGTACGTAACGTGTGTGTACAACTCACTCTGGTGGGTCAGCTTAGTGCAGAAAGTAAACCTCAATGAAGGTGAAGGTGATGTTGATGTTCAGTTCACGCACCCCCATGGTCCACGTAAAACTTTCAACTGGTCTCGCAGTGCAGACCTGTGTCCTGTTCCTTTCAAAAACATCATTTGTAGCATCCACATACCTAAAACAAACTCAAGTGGAAGGAGCTTTACTATTTCTGATGAGGATTACGATAAAACAGTGACACTCATAAGATATTGTGTTGTGTTGATAGTTTTTGACTTTAATGTACTATCATGCCAAAAAATCCAAACCATGTACCCACCCAGTATGGGTACCATTTCTTAGTATCCATCCCTAACACACATTAATTACCAGAAAAATGGGCTTTTGTTCTCTCTTCACTAGTTCACAATTAAACCTAAAAAAAAAAAAAAAAAAAAAAAAAAAAAATGGGTTCATCACAGGGGGCGGTGAAAATTTTTAGGAGTTCATAAATGCTACAAATACATTGTATCCTCACCACATGCAGTTTATTATTTGATTGGCTAATTTTTTAGGTTCGATTGTGAGCTAACGAGGAAAGAACCAAACACTCTTTTTTGGGGAATTTAAGTTCAGACTATCAAGAATGTCTAGGAGAAAAAAAAAAAAAAAAAAAAAAAAAAAAAATCAAATTTCCAATAGTGCCACATGTTTTTTTGGGTCGCCTACCCAAATCTGGGTTAAAAGTTTAATAACTCAGAAACAGTTCGTTTTCAGAGGTTTTAAAAATGATTTTTAGATGTGGAAAACCTTGTCCATGCAAATTTTCAAGGTTCTACCTAGTCTAGAAATTGGTTTATGCCCAAAAAGCGTAATTTCATAATTTTGCGAATTTGCACCTCGATGTGATATACGTAAAATACCAAAATTGTGATATTTCCAGAACCGCTTAGAGTTAAATGCTCAAATTTTCAGGATTCCCTAGTTATGATACCAACAGATGGTGAAAGTTTGGAAAAAAATCTGAAAGGTAAGGGTGTCAAAGATGTTTTTTTCTGGATGATTTGAGATGGAATTACCCTTTGACATATATTTGTTCAGTGACTAATGAGATTCCTATTTCAGTTATTTGAATTATTTAGAGTGAAATGAGTTTGGAATTTGTATCCAAACATAAGTATTATTTTTATTTGAAAAATAACATTAAGCCATTAAGTTATAACAAGTTTCGTCTTGAAACCACCACAAAAATCTATATCTACTTACGTTGTATTATAAACTGAGCGGCCACTAAAAAATCATTAAATATTAAATTTTCCGTCAATTATAGTTAGGGCTCAGTCCGCAAATCATTGTAATCTGAACATTGTTCAAATTTTGAAACACTAAAATTGGCATTTTTTTTTTTTGCTTTTTGTATAAAAAAATGTAACTTAAAATTATTTCTTGAATATATATTGTTTATTTTTACCATCTTTAAAAAAAAAATAAAATAAATTGTACATTTTCCTTTAAACCCCCCCCCCCAAAAAAAATTTTCTGTACGTTCACCAAACAATTTACGGTTTTCATCAAAGGCAATCATACATCCTTTCTTATAAAAAAAAAACTTTAAAAAATGTTTACTGTCAATTTTTTTTTTCTGTAAAAAAAAGAAAAAGAACAAAAAAATGTAAGTTTTCTTAAACCTTTCACCAAAGAATTTATGGTAAAAAAAATTCATCTTTTCTTTTTTTGGGGGGGAGGGGAGGGGGGTTTAGCATTTTATAAAAAAAAAAAATAAATTAAATTAATTAAATACAAAATGCAACTGCTTTTGAGAAATATAAATATATATTAAGTAAAATTTACAGTAGGTTTTGTCATTTTTTATTTATTGGATTTCTATTTCTTTCTGGTTTGTTTGTTTTGAAATCCGTCTGCATGTTAGTTTGATCAGCTTAAACTGGTGACTGCTGGTCAAGTCCGAACCATAATCAACGACAAATCCCAAGAATCTGGGCCAAATTCTGCAAGAGTACCAAAAAATATATATGGAGTGTTCAATAAAAAAGGACGCTTCTTTATTATTGTAGCTAAATCTGAAAAGTTGATATTTTAAAAAAATATGACTACTTTTCATTTTTTGTCAATTTAAACAATAAGCCTACCTACCTAATTGTTATGTCAAAATTATTTAAGTCTTCCATGATTCAATGAAAAAATAATTTCGGCTATGTTTGTTTTGTCACATGACATGCGATGTAAACACGAGGGAAATAGCTAAAAATTTCTTCAAAAACTATTTTCTTTAATAATTATTTTCTATCTTATCGTTTTTTAAGCTGTTGATATTTTCATTACTATGACATGACAATTCAGTAGATACTATTGGTTTCACTTGAAAATCAATATTTCGATTTTCGCTACAATAATGAAGCACCAAAACGAATATGAATATCCTCATTAATTATATTTGAAGCAATATTTTATCTCAAAAAACAAGTTTGTCAAATTATTTCCTTTTTTTGTTAAAACTTATTCTACTAGATTTTTATTCTTTTCTTTCGAATTATCATCGGTCTCCCACTTTGTTGGTTTATTCTTTAAACAATTTTCATTTCAATTTTTCTATCGATTTATTTTTGATAAAACTATACTTTCATAAAAAAAAAAAATCAATCAGCTAAATTATTTAATTTACAAGATTTTTTTAATGCGTATTCACATACATGTCTATAGTAAAATTAAACCATTATGTTTTCCCCTCTGCTTATCACTGGAAGAACGGGCAATTGACGTGCATCGAACGATTTAAACAGATACAGCATTTTAATTTAAGATATTGCGCTTTACAATTCACTTGGCATTTGCAATAACCATTAACACGGCCCAGGGACAATTTTTACATTTGTTTGACTTACATCTACACCCTGATTGCTTCTCACATATATCTTGCGTGTTCTGGATTTGGAAAATCAGACAATCTCTTCATCTGCACAAAAAAAAAAGGAACACCTTATGTATCCACAAATATTGAGAACATATGAGAAACATTCTTTTTTTTGTTTTCCATTCAAACAAACTGAACAGCAGCAACACGTGGCCGGGTACAGCTAGTAGTGTGAAACATATGTATATACATACATATCTAGTGTGAAACATATACGCACATACATACATGTATATACATACATATCTATATATAGATATACATACACAATGATTGCAACGTCTTGTCAGACGAGTGCCACTCCCTCAGTCACTTAAAGTCCACGTGTTCAAAGATGACTTTTCAATCTTGCCAGCGACTTGCACACCCTCAAGCAAACATGACACTGAAGACGGTCATTGGCTTAGAAGAAACAGAACCCGTATCATCGTGCGCTTTCATGCGATTAAAAAGACCTGCTCAGGACAACAGAACCCGGTCACAGACCTCACACATTAAAATATCTCCATGATAGCTACCTCACCCTTAGCCTTTGGTTAAAAAACCTTGGCCACAAGGCAGTGGACATGAATAAATAAAAACAAACCCAACACACAGGACATGTAAAACAGACAGTCATGAATTGCGGTGTCTGTGCAAATCCCAATCCGAAGGAGCGTCCAAAACAGCAGACCTCCCAAGCAATCACAACAACGGTGATGATGGGTCTAATTAAATTAATCAATTTGCTTTGTATCTCGTTATGTTCAAATCAATTTAAATAGCGTTACAAACGTATGCTGTATTTTCGTGGGCATCAGCAATGTTACATACCTAATGTGCTTCAACAAGTCATATTTTCTTTATTTGTGGGTCGATTTTAAAAGTATTACATTGATGAAAAGAAAATAGAATAAGCATTCCAATGATGTTAATTAATTTTTCTTTTATGCATTCAATGTTTTTATGCTCCAAGTTAAAAATGGGAAAAAAAAAAAAAAAAAAAAACGGTAAAAAAATGGCGACAGCAAAAAGGGAACCTGTTTTTTCAATGTTTACATTTCATACGTTACGTTTGGATACACATGTGAGGGGTTAAATTTGATTGGATATGGCTAAAATTTTACAAGCTATATAAGCGTAGAAGTCTATCTCTAGTGGACTTTGATTTATATTTTTACGACCACAGGAAGCAAAGTTACGACCGAGCAAAGTTGACCAAGAATATTTCAAAATTGATAAGATAAATTGGCATATATCATCCATTTGCATACAGATAATAGTTTCAGAATTATTTTCATGTATAATATATAAATATTTGATAATTATTAATTGTGCGGAAATTTCTTTAAAATGTTATCTTTTATAGAAATTCAAATCCATTTAAAAGAAAAACAGCCCGCTATGAACTAATGCGCTGACCAGTGCTGAGCTGCCTACAAGTCAGCATATTAACGAGTTTAGTTTGTATTCTATTAAAAATAGAAAACTTTTTTATGCTTTCATTTTGGAAGCAGAAAAAAAGTTCCATTTTTTATTCTGAGTTTGTCAATTATAAAAAATTATTTTCAAGTTTGATTTCCAAACACTATTTTGTTGTTTTTAACGTTTTTAGTACACATGTACTAAAAGCGTTAAAAAACAACAAAATGTACTAAGTACATGCGTTTCTGTCATTGTATTTATAACTTTTTACTTGTACTTAAAGGTGCAGAATTGTTTTCTTAGTAGTAAAAAAAAAAAAATAAAAAAAATAAAATAAAATAAAAGGTAACGTTGCACTTATGCTATCATGCTGAAATAACGTTATCATTTAGAAACCCATTCTTAATATGGGGAACGAAGGGTGTTTTGTTAACTATTCGGTACTTTTGTGAAACTTGAATTTATTTTTAACTTCTTGTCAAGACCATTTTTTGAATCTGTAAAACAAACCTGTTTTTAGTCGCGTGCATGCGACTCTATAAGTCACTCCGTCGGTCTGTAACACTTGTGCTTGGCCTTTTTGGTTAAGATCAAAGGTCTGTTGTTAATAGATGTCCTTAGCTTTTTGGCCTTTTGAAAGTGGGGATCACTTTTCTGTATTAATTTAATGTAAAGTTTATAACCAGTCAGTCTCAAAGCCATTCACAAGCCATTCTCCAGATCATTCAAGTTGTTTTTGAAGGATTCCAGTTATTTTTTACGCATTCAAATCATTCTTAAGGTCATTCAATTCATCCTTCAGTTCATTAAACTCTTGCTAAGTCATTTACTTTTTATTTATTTAAGTCATTTCAGCCCATTTTTCGGTTATTTTAGTTTATCTTTAAGAATTTCATATCAATCCTATATTCACGCATTCATTCACCACAAGAGCACGCGACTAATGGCTATCGGCCTTATTTTTTTTAAACTGAGGATATCTAAATAATTAGGCGGTTTGATAAAGAATTTCATTGTGATGCATTTAGTAAATTTAATATTTTTCTTTAAAATGACTATGTTAGGTTTTCGGGTATGCTAAAAACAAATATCGCATTTAAATTTTCCGCAAATAAGTAGCTTTCCAGATATTAAACAATGTCATTTCTTATGTGATTGCTGGTGGCCATTTTGGTATGTGTCCCCCCCCCCTTCAATATATATTTTTTTCTCATAATTTTTTACAGTGAATTATAATCGAATGGACATTAATCTACCGAATTATATATATATATATATATATATATATATATATATATATATATATTTATTTATTATATATATAAAAAAACTAAATACAAAATCAATATTTAAATATTTGTAGGAGGTGCTCAGTTTCTAGTTAAGTTCCTATTTACTTGCCTCCCATGAGGAGAGTTGACACAAGGTCAGTTAATGTGAGAAAAATCCAGCATCCCAAAAAGGGTCAATCTGGATAGAAACAAACAAAAATTGTCTCAGTCATTAAGGATTTCTCCTTCATTGACAGAGGACAGAAAAGGCGAAGTGTAGCATCAGAATACTACACTGTAATCTTGGCCTGAAGTCTAGGTAGAGAAATACAAACGTCTTAAACTGGAAAGTTTAACGAAATAAGGAGTCACTCGGACAAGAAATGTAATTGAAAATAAAAACTAAATTTATCAAAAATTTGTGAACGATTTGTTAGCTTTAACAAAAAATGTTTTGATATTTAAATAAGTGGACAAAAATACTTAAGTTTTCCAAATGTCATGTTTTCTGTTAGTGACGTCAATGAATGAAATTTATTTTTGTCTATTTGTCATAATTTTTATCAAGGAATTTGAATTCCCAAGTTTCCAGTTTTGACGTTGATGTGAAATATTCATCTATCAAGAACTTTTCCCACTTTATCGACAGAGAGCGTTATCGGAAACTCATACTTTAACTGAATCTCCATTATGGCGAGCTTGAATTAATTCCCAGTCGGAATTAGTATAAAAAAATTACTGATTCACACAATTTCTAACAAACTTTAACTTTCCAATGCATCCCAAATTCTTGCATCACTTATGCAAGCACTGAAAAAATCCAAGAAATCCATTCAAGCTATGCACATTTAGTGTCCTTTAGGGCCTATCTCTTATGTGAATTTTCTTCACATTCATATTAAAAAGGAAATATGTTTTCTTGACGAAATAAAACATTTGAACATTATAAAGCGAGAAATAAAAGTACTTCTTGATGCATACAACATAACACACGTGTCCTGTCATTGCAATAAGCAGAGTGCCATTTAAAATACTGAAAATATAAAGGCCATCTTAAAATAAAAGAAAACGAGTGATTGATTATATAATGATTGTAAATTTAGACAAATGTTAAAAACTAGTGTACCATTTAAAAACCAAACTTTACTTAAAAATTCACTAACAATCATGAAATTGACCAATTTTAATGAATGATCACTGAATATAATGAATACATTTTTACTTAAATCTTAGTCGAAATGTATTATTTTGTTCAAACAAAAAATAACTTTACTAAAGTTATGTTTTTCAGCAGTAAAAAAAAAAAAAAAAAAAAAAATGCAAATTTATTTTTGCTTTTTATGAAAAAAGCATAAATTATAGCAATTAAGAAAAATTTAATTTTTACAGGAACATTGCAGAAAAAAAGCCCCTAAAGTCCATATTAATGAATTCAATATAATGCAAAGGAAAATTAATTTCTTGAACTACCGATATTATCATTGAATTAAGGATTGTTTAATATTTTCACACAAAAAATTATAATTGCAAAAAATATTTCCAACTTTTTCTTTTTAATTACAGGTTAATTTTTTAATTAAGATTCTAATATTTTCCTTGCTTGCATAAATGTGAAACTTTAAACAATTTTTATATAATCTTGAAAAATAATATTTTTTTTAATTTAAAAGGCAGGAACATAGAAAAGTAATTGAATTAAAAAAAAAAAAAGGTAAAAATTAAACATTTACAATAGAAACTCATGGATGCACGGCTGGGAGAGAATAAAAGAAAAACAACACTCTTTAACAACTCAACGTCATTTTCAGACAGCCTTTCGACTGTCTGAGATTTTAGGCTTCCGTATAATCCATGTGACAAGGATTATGTTTTCTTTCGGTTTGGGGGCTAATTAAGCTATTTTTTGTACAAACAAAGTGTTTTTTTTTTTTTAAATTTATTTAATTCAATATCTTTCGTCTTTACTAATTATCTTGGAAATAGAAAGGATTTTTTACAATGAATTAATTTAACTTGAGAATTTAGCTGAATTAGATCGCTGTGAAAACATTTTTTTCCACATGTACAAATATCTTTTTCCTTTTGGAAATTAACATTAGTTTTTAATCTTTCAAATACAATAAAAAAAATAAAAAAAAATTATGATAAATCAGCTTTCAAACCTTTGCCCCCCCCCCCAACCTTTTTTTTTCACCATTTTTGGCCATACATATAAGCAAAGACTTTGGTTCTGTGATGCAATAAATACAAAAACCAGAATCCATTACTACCCCTCCATTAAACTTAATTCAAGTCAAAATGATTTTGGCGGACCTGAATGAACTTTCCCCCTGCCGCAATAATGATCCTTTTTCACGCTTTCTTATTTTCTCTTAATTCGTGGATTATCGTCGATAACAGACTTAACTTACATATTAGCAGACAAAATTTTGGTAAATTTTTACATGATCAAGCGTCGTTTACCACCCTCCCAAAAAAGAAGAAAAAAAAAAAAAAAAATGGATAATTTTCCTTTTTTTAAATAATAAAAAAAGATTAGCTCTGCATTCCCCTCCCCCGTTTGTGCATGCGGTATAAACAAATATGGCCACCACGTTACATGGCGACATAACATGCGGAAAAGTATGTTTGCAATATTGTGAAAACTAATTGCCAGACTCAATTTTAAATGTGATATTCGTTTTCAGCACACCTGAATACCCTAGAAAACAAGATTTTAAAAGTTGTTGGTCTACCAGAACTACATTTACCAAAAATTAATTCCAAAAAAATTTTAATTAAATTTTTTGTTATTTTATGTTCCTAATGTAATCTCCCCCCAAAATTGAATTTGTCATTTTGGGGTTCGTTTTGTTTATGAAATTATTAGGTGAAAGTACAGAATGGTAGGTACCTCCAACGCGCAACAGTTTTACCCTCCTCCCCATATGTAAATGTAATTTAATACTAACAGTTCAGCCCAGCTTTGCTTGGGCCCTATGTAGTGTTTCTAACTTTGTGTGTGTGTGTGACTCATGATCAGATAACCTACATCTAAAATTTCAAGTGTTTAGACCCAAAATTGACAGGAGTTCGGTAGAGTCTGCAAAGGTCAATTCTTGCAACTTTGACCTCTTGGCAGCCAAATTTTCAGCCAAAATCCGATTAAAAAGCTTGCCCTATGTCTGAATACCCTTTATGTAAAATTTCAAAGGCCAAAAATTGGTTGAGTAATTTGGTAGAGACCGCAGAGGTCAAATTTTGTAAAACTTTGACCCCAATTTTGATCCCTTTAACATTTGTTTTGGGCTCAAATCAAATTAAAAAGTTTGATCTATGTCCAAGTAACCTACATCTAAGATTTCAAGTGTTTAGAGTCAAAATTGGTGGAGGAGTTTGATAGAGTTTTCAAAGGTCAAATAGTTGAACTTTGACCCCTTGACAGCCAAATTTCTGGCCGTAAAATGATTAAAATTTTTTTTCAAATCTCAGTACACCTTCTGTCAAATCTCAAGTTTGTAGACTGAAAATTGAGACTCTAAAACAACGTTTCTATGTAGTGACGTTTTTGAAAGTGTAGACATACCCAGGTTTTAAAAATCTAGTAAAAATCAAATAATAGTCATATCTTCCTGAAATTTAGGATATTAGTAAATAAACTTACAAAATAAAAGTAGGTTTCGTTAAATATATTAAAGAAAATATATTTTTATGTGTTCTACACCCATATTTCATGTTACGAAAACTTTAAATATAGGTTGATAAAAATCAACATTTTTGAAAGTTGAAAAAAAAAAAGAAAGAAAAAGTTTTGTCCCCCCCCCCCCCCAATCACCAAACTTAAAATAAAGTACTAGGGGTGATAGATCTCATTGAACACTAGGGACTGCCAAAATTCACAACAGAATTACCCCACCCTATATGTAACACGATGTAATTTTATTATAAATAACTTTTGTACCATTTAAAAGGAAGGCAAAATAAACTAGTAATAATTTTTAAAAAGTTTTTTCATTGTATGAAAATAATGAAAAAATAATGACATTGCGAGACAAAACTCGCATTTACATAATTGGCGCTGTAAAATAACGTTCCCATGTAGTAGACATTCTGAACGTGAAAACAAACCCGTGTTTAATAAATCTAGCAAAATCAACTAATGGTCAGATTTTTGTGAAATTTTCGATGCTTATCCATTTTTAGAATGAAATTACATATAAAATGCAGTTTCCGTAAAATATATGAGAGTAAATTTTTTTTTTAGTGTGCCTCCCCCCCATTTATTTTTTCGAAATTTGAACAAAATATATTTAAATCTATCGAAATTTCTATTTATTATGAAACATAAGAGTTCAAGTAAGTAAAATATATTTATTTTTTAAAAGTTTAAATACAAGTATTGAACAAGAATTTACCTTGAAGTTGCAATTAAAAAATTGATATAAATTTAATTTTTTCTTTTAAATAGCGCTTTTTCTAAAAAACAGCATTTTTTTTTTTTTAAATCTATGTTGTAGCGGACATTTTGAAATAATGGAATCTTAATCCTTTTAATCTTTTAAAAATCAGTTAATTGTCCGCTACAACATAGATTTTTTTAATTAATTGTGAAAATTTTTTTTAAAATATAAAGTTATATAAACATGACTCTTGCCACCTATTTAATGGCCAGATTAAAACTGATTCAAAATTAATATTGCGTTAAAACCCAGTTTTTGTACATGCACTGTGATATTCTTGTAGGTCTTGTTTTATGAAATAAAATATTGAAGCCGGGACTGAACAAAAATGAACTGGTTGATTGAAAACATTCACTTCCGCAGATGCGTTTGCCATTCTAAAACCTCACAGCTTAACTAGATTATTCTGTTAGTGTTTACTAAAAAGTAACCAAATTATCTATTAAAAATAAGTTCAATTATTTTCATAATTTTTTTTTTTGTGTTTTACGTTTAATTTTAAAGTTTAAGCTTTTTTTATTTTCCAATTTTAGATACTTTAAAAACTCAAATTCTTTCATTAACGTTTGTTTTTAATTTTAGTAGTAATGAAGTGGTCAGAGGCACCAAACTGGTAAAAGGGAAAATTATTCCCAAGTAGCATTCAGGGAGGAAAAAAATGCTCTTTCGTAATTTAAATTGTTCCAAAGTATCGAAAACTTAAAATAACATGCATGTGTAGTGAACTAACTATTTTATTGTTACTTCTGCTCTTCCGTAGATGTCAAAAAAGTCACATAACATTTTATTTTTGTGTTATGTTTTCTACTCCCACTGAAAAAAAAAAAAAAAAAAAAAAAAAAAAAAAAAAAAAAAGATTTTACTTGATTATTTCTAACGATAATAGTGAATCTTTTTTTACATTTCGATAATTTAATCTTTAAGTAAACTATTTGCATATAAAATAAATTCCTATTAAATTACAGTAGTAATAGTTAAAAAAAAAAAAATCGTTCGCTGTGGCTCGCATCAAGCACACAAGCACATCAATTGATGACGTCACCAGATCATGTGTACATTTTGGAAAACTTCACATAAAAATGGTACACTAGGTGGCCAAAAAGTGGGGAACCATTTTATGTTAAATTTATATAGAAAAGTGACCCCCGCCCCTCTAAAATGTTAAAGTTTGTTTTTTTTTCTCCAAAATTTCTTCTTTAATATTATTTATAAATGCCGTTTAACGTATTAGGCAAAAAAAGATTTTGTGTTTAGGAGTTAAATGACACAGTCATGTCGTAAATATAGATTTTTTTCACTGCAAAAAATATATTAGAATGTAATTTTAGTTTGACAATGTAGCAAAATATAATTTTAAACTATAAAAATGTATCGACATTTACTTTCGATTTTTTAATATATTTTTTTTCCTTCAACGAGTGATTTTCATTAAAATCTTGTTGGAATATAATGCTTATATAATTTATTACAGTTACAAGAAAAATATGAGTTATCGACTGTTCTTTGGTTGCCAACAACCTCTATCGGCCATTCTCTAAACTAAAATACACACATTTGCCCCCTGGTCCTCTCATACAGAAGTGCCGAAATTATTTTTACGAAAGGGGGGAAAGCTCGTTCAGGTCTGCTACGATTTTCTTAGTTCAAAGGCTTAAAAAAATCAGAATTTTTACTAAACACGTGCTCTTAGCAACAGTATTTTGCATAATTTTTTAGTTTTAACTCATTTTCCCAAACTTAAACTATTCAACAGAGACCTTTTCCGAACAGAATAAACATTTTACATTAGATAAAAACGCTAAACACTTATCCAGTTAGGTAGAAAAGTAACTTATCTTGCCTTTGATAATATTTATTTGTTATATATTTGTTTTTTGACAATTTTTTCGAATCTATGTGTATAGTAAAACAAACAAAAATTTAGGCAAATGTGTACTATATTTCTCGCTACTGTAATGACTTCCGATATTTACTGTCTAGCGACAGTTTTTTTTTTTTTTTTTTTTTACTAAAAGCACAACAGCAGTTTCTACTCGATGAATTTTCATAATTTTAGGACATTTTTGACATGACAAGTAAGTACTAGGTACGGGCAATTTAATGGCTACTTAATGGTTTTTAACGCCAGTTAATCATAATTTTTTAAATTTTCGAGTACTTTTTTTTTTATTGTATTTGAAAGATTATAGTCTAAAGTTAATTTCTCAAAGAAAAAGTGTGTGAAATAAATACATGGAATAATTTTATCTCAAATCTGAAAAATTCATTATGACAAAAATCGAGTTTACATTAAGTTTTCTGGAATTATTTCCAAGTGAAGTTAAAGTCTTAAGATAATGAATTAATACAATAAATGTACTTAACTTTTGCTAAAAGAGTAATAATTCACTGATTGGACCGAGACTTATTTATCGTATCCAAAAAAAAAAAAAATCTGGCGGCAATATTCAAATATGTATGGAAAGACAAATTAGACATAATTTATGTCTTTATTTAACATTATTCTGGCATACCGAGCGACTTTTTCTTTTAGTCGCAGACCCTCCTTCCTTCATTTAAAAATGCAGAAAAGTTAATTAAATTCATTAATTATACTTCTGACAATTTATTCTTTAAAAAAAAAAAAAAAAAGTTAGCACGATTATTTATTAATATTAATACAGAATTACAATTGGTTAAGAAAACGATTTATAATCATTGAAAAAATTACACACTAAAAAAATAGACGTACGTTAAAATTTATCAATGTTTACGTGAAATTTGAAGTTCATAAAAACAAACAGGCGGGTAGTTGAAAATAGGAGGAGGGTGGGCAAAAAAACGATTTTCTTTTCAACTCTGCGCATCATCCGTACTTACCGACATGGAACGTTCATATAATTTTTGCCCTTTTTTAATTATTTTTCTATGTTCCTGTTTTTCGATTTAATTTTTTGGGGGTTTGTATTACTGTACACAGATTCGAAAAAGTGGTCAAAAAACAAATATATAACAAATAAATATTATCAAAGGCAAGATAAGTTACTTTTCTACCTAACTGGATATATTTTTCGTGTTTTTATTCAATGTAACATGCTTATTCAGCTCGAAAAGCATACAGTGTTTACCGATGTATTGGAAAATTCAAAATGGCGCCCGCGCCCGACACTATCTTAAACACGGTAAGTTCAGGAAAAGATGTTATAAATAATAAACTAGACAAAATACTGTTAGAAATTTGCTCATTATATGTTACCGTGACATAAGTTGACATATATTCGGTGTTTTTTTAATAGTATTTTGTCTAGTTTATTATTTATAACACCTTTTCCCAAACTTACCGTGTTAAAGAGAGTGTCGGGCGTCATTTTGAATTTTCCAATACATCGGTAAACACTGCATGTTTTTCGAGCTGAATAAACATGTTACATTGAATAAAAACAAAAAAAATGTATCCAGTTAGGTAGAAAAGTAACTTATCTTGCCTTTGATAATATTTATTTGTTATATATTTGTTTTCTGACAACTTTTTCGAATCTATGTGTACAGTAATACAAACCTTTTTTTTTTTTTTTTTTACTTTATTTTCCAAGATTATGTGAACATTATTTTACGTTGATAATTATACGTTCTTGCGAGCAATGGAAATATTAGAATCTTACATGTAAAGATTACGTTAAAAATGTAAGCGTAAAAAAAAAAAAAAAAATTGCAATTATGATTTTTTGTGTGAAAATATTAATAAACAATGCTTAATTCAATGATAATATTGGTAGTTCGGGAAATTAATTTTTCTTCTAATTATATCGATTTCATTAATACGGACTTCAGGAGCTTTTTTCGTAATGTTACTGTAAAAAATTTTATTTTATTGTTACAAATTACGATACTTTATTTACATAAAAGCAAAAATAAATTCTTGCGTTTTTTTATTTACTACAGAAAACATAACTTTACTAAAGTTATTTTTTGTTTAAACAAAATACATTTCACTAAGATTTAAATAAAGTCCATTATAATCCGCGATCATTATTTGATAAATACTGAAAATTTTATTAAAATCGGTTGATTTCCAGATTTTTGATGAATTTTTAAGTAAAGGGAGGGGTCAAAATGTTTATACATTTTGAGCATCGGTATTCATTTTGCCCGTACTATTTTTTTTTTAAAACACACATTTAAAAAACCGATCCGTCAACAAGCAGCATTTTAATCAAACATTTTATGGCCAGCTATTTTATCAGGGAACGTTTTCTTAATTGATCGAATTAGAGTAATCATATAAAGGAAACAGTTGTGAAACTAACATTCTGGGAAAAGATTAAAAAAACAATTCTCGTTGAATATCCTTCAAAAAAAAAAAAAAAAAAAAAAAAGCCCGACCTCTCTCGTGTATAAACAAAGTCACATTTTTGTAGGGAGAGAGTATTGAGGATTAAATAAAATCATAACCCATGAATGATTCAGCATAAATTTTAAAGACACTGAAATTATAGATCTTAAATTCATTATTTCTAAATTAATTGAAAAATGTTTTCCTTTCGTTTTTCATGAAAAAAATTTAGTTCTAAACCAAAAAGTTCGAATTGGCGGCTTTTCGGAAACTGTTCTATCTGAAAGTAGCTTTTAAGTCATTTATTATGGTTTATGTTCTTAAACCACAGATAAACAGTATTCTTCGCCATTACTAAATCAATTCATTTTCCTATTGAGGGAAATTTCACCCCTGACAAAGGTCAGAACAGAAACAATTGATTCGAACATGAAAACATTTTGTTACAATTGCATTTTACCAGATATTTCCACGTTTTGTAATTATTCTGTATTATCATACCTAATAATTTAATACGAAATGATATCGTAAAACTTGAATTTAACTCAATACTATTTGAAAAATAGCACTCTTTGCAGTGCATATTGACCCTATGCACTGCAAAGAGTGTTTATTCCGAAAGCCGTTCTCTCTACTTTTAAATCGTATTTCCAAGTTTAATTAAAGTTGTTTTTTTTAATTCAATTGTAAGGTTAAAGTATAGAATAGGTACAACACACCCTCCCCATGTTAAGAATGGCCTTTTAAATATTATTTCAGCACGGATCAATAAGTGCACTAATACCGCAGGTTGTACAAAACCAGTGCACACTAACCCTTCTCTGCAAAAAAACAAGTAAAATTGATTGATTTTAAATATTTAGGAAACAATATTTTGATACGAAATAGTTTAAATAACATTTGAACTTCAATGACCACATGGGGAAATTAAAGGAATAAAGTGTGTCAATTATAATTTAACTTTCAAAAAGCAACTTTTACTCATTGTATAACATTAATGCAACGCATGAATACAACATAGAATTCATTTTACTATTATTAATCTGTATCGCAAGCTAGTACTCATTGCACCTTGCTGAAATAACGTTATTTAAAAAGCCATTGGGAGTAGAGGGTGTTTTATATCTATTCTGTACAATTGAATAAAAAAAATAAATAAATAATAAAAACTTTAATTAAACTTGGAAATACGATTTAAAAAAATCGCGGATCAGTAAGTGCATTAGCACCCGAAAGGTTTAGTTTAACTTACCGTTTAAAGAATCACACACAGAACGATTGAAAGGAAAAATAAGTTATTCTTTTTCTCTCAATGTATAAAGAAAATAGAAAAGATACACTGACCTTTTTTTTTTTTTTTTTTTAAAAAAAAAAAAAAAAAAAAAAAAAAGGTTAAGATTTACAAAAGTAAATTTTCAAAACGAAATTAAGTTTAGAATAATTTTAGATGAAAATATATTTTAATAAATTCATAATTTAGGTACTCCTACAGAATTTGAACAGATTTGTTTTTAAATTTTAGATTTATATAAGCAAGATCGAAATTTTTAAAATTATATATTAAAAACAAAGTGAAAAGACATTTTTATCGTGTTTTTAAAATACATTTTTTTTTAAACATACTCTTTTTATTTTTTTTATCTGGGGGATCACATGCATTTAATAAGGCAGAGAGAGATTCACTACCGGGTCTGTAAATAGTTGAATGAAAAAGCGTTAATAAATACGTTTATAATAAAATTATTGAATTTATACGAAAATGAATTAATGGATAGAAAGAGAAAGAAATAAGTCGCAATAAACAACAACAATAAACAAAAAAAGATTTCTTTGTCGAGTGGCAACATTTTGAATTCAGGATTTGATTTTTTCACGAAGCCGTCTCGAAAAAGGAAGGTAGTAACTAGATCTAAGTACATTTTGCAATGAAAGCTTACAAAAAGAAAAAAAAAAACATACAGCAAGTTAAGTGTTTACATAAAATTTAACGAGAAAAATTAAACGAAATAAATGCTTACAGGTGTTGCATTAGTAGCCATCATTTGTCTCCCACGATTACAGAGGTGTTCAGTCAACATTCGCCATTAGAAATTTGACTAGGGGACGCCAGAAATCTCCCAGAATTCCATGCAGTCAATGAACAAAACAGACGAAATGTTAAAAAATCATATTTTTCCTTTTATGGCACAAATATACATTGAAAACACAAAACTTTAGAATTAAAAAAAATAATAATAAAACTCAGATGCCTTTTAGTGAAATATTTTCGCTGGTAAGATTAAGCACAAAATGACATAACATGACTTGTTACCAACATGGCGGAAACAAGAGAGAAAAATTAAATAAAACAAAATGCCTAACAATATATAAAACTAAAGTAAGAAACATGGTAAAGCTAAATTAGAATTAATTTTAATGTTTTTTTTTCTGTGCATAGATATGTATTAATTTATGAAATAATAATAAAACAACAAACTTGTACAATTAATATATCGGCGTATAATTTAGTCCGTTGTATTATAAAATTTGTTTCCGTTTCCGGTTGGCCAGGCTTTATTTATTTTTCTACATATTTTATTTAATTATTCAAAATTAAATAATAATAATAATAATTTAAAGTTTTTTTTATTTTTTTTTAATCAACGTCACTAACGTGTAATTTTAAATGTCACAATACATAGCCACCACCAGCTATCTTGTAGTACCGTCGTCGTCGTCGTCGTCGTCACTGTATAAGTTATAAATGTATTAAAGTCCCGTTCAAACTTGTTTCATCTACTCTCTATTCTTTAACTTTGAATAGAATATTTCCTAAAAGTCTAAAAATGAGCAACGTTAAGCTGGTTATTGAATGTGGAATTCCGAGTTTTTAAGTATTTTATTTATTTATTGTTTTAAACTAAAGAAAATCATGCCGATTCGTAAGTATTGTTAAACTTTTTTCTGGCATTATTTTTTTATGATTATTTTAGGTTTTCATTTTCTTTTTCTGGTACTTATGCACTTTTGTTACCGTGCTATGTTTTTTTTTTTTTTCTAATTATTTTCAAATTAGATTTAAGTTTTATGATATTGTTTTATTAAATTGTTGGGTGAATGTATAGCTTATTTCAGCACAGTATCAAAAGTGCATAGTTTTGCACTTTTGGCACCGTGCTGAAATAAGTTATTTTGAAAGCTATTCAGGAAAAAGAAATGATTTAACATTTCGTCATTGACTGCATGGAATTTCTTGCGTCCCCATGCGGCAGTTTAAAAGATATGAAGCTTGAATTTAACCTGAAAAACTTTAAAAATAGCGCGATAGCAAAAGTGCACAAGCACTGTACTTTTTTTTTTCTCTCTCTCTTTTTCTTGCTCATTTTTCAAACTCATTCAATTAATTTTGGGTACTTGTGCATCCACTGCATCTGTTACCGCGCTAAAAATAATAAAGCCGGGGGGGGGGTTGTGACTATTCTCTACTTTCACTTAAGAAATAAATAAAAAATAAAAAAAATTGAATTGGAAAAATTTTTTAAACATAGTAACAAATTTTTTAAACATGGTAACAAATTTTCTAACAATGGATTCATTTACATCTTAACTTGAGGTACTCATGTACTTATTGATCCGTGATGAAATAACGTTAGGGGAGGGTGTTTTGTACCTATTACAATTGAATAAAAAACAAAACTTTAATTAAACTTAGAAATACGATTTAAAAAATAGAGCGACGAATCAGTAAGTGCATTAGCACCAAACTTTATTTAGGAACTTCCATATCGGTCTAAATTGTATTTTTCATGGACTAATTTACGTTTTCAGTTTTTTTGTTTTGTTTTTTTACATTAAAATATTAAATAATGGACAGGTTATGTTTTCATTTTTCATTGAAAATTGTTTTTCAATGTTGTAAGATGACTTCTGAATTTATAGGTGAAGTTGCCTGTCTTTGAATTTAATGTTTGATTTTTCAATCCAAAAATAAAAATTAAATTAAAATTAAAATATTGAGAAAAGCAAGCGGACATTTTTATTTTCAATTTAGATGATGGCGATAAAGTAAACAAAATCACTGGCTTCGATATTTTGTTCTTTGCTTATAATGGTTAATTTCTTAAACATAATACTATTTAGCGCGAAATAATTCGTTTGGCAATAGTGCCCATCCTCCAAAAATTCTCTGGAATTTGTAACGCTAAACTTGGATTCAACCGGTGAATCTACTGATAACTTTTTAAAAATCGTTTTATCACGAACGATAACTCCATTAGTGATCCGTTTCATTCCATCTTCCTAAAAAAAATTGGCGCGTATTTTCAGCATTCTTTTCAATCTTTACTAAACGTAAAGTATTATTAGTAAAGCTATGGTCGAAAATTTATTGTACAATTTGTGAAACCAATCTAGAAGGATTGTATATCTGTAAAGACCTGTTCACAATAAGTAGTTATAGCAAAATAGGTATTTATTTTCAGAAAATTTACAAATAAAAATTCAGAAAAATTTGGCACAAGGCCGAAGATGGGGGAGGGGAAAGGACGGTCTTCTCTGACTAATCTAACCTAACTAGTTCCTACTTTCACTCTACTTACACCATAATACCACATTCATACTATACATCCATCAGCGACATCCTTCATCAATCACCATAAGAACATCATACCATGATAACCTAATTAAAACCCTTAAGAAAGGGGGGTTTGGGAAGATAAAAATTTTATATACAAAATATAAATGAAATATTTACAATGTTAGTAACAAAAGACCCCCCCCCCCCCCGTTGTTAAACTATGGCAGATACACCGATTCGCCAGTCGAAAGGGTGATGCGGGTCCGAACGCTTTATTTAAAACACCTCTTACGAAAACTTCGAAAGGGAACCCGCATCTCTGGCGAATCAAGCGACCTGTCACCTAATTGGGGAGGGGAGTGGGGTTAAAAAAAAAAAAAAAGGGACAAACTTAAAAGGGGCCTAATGATCGCTATCACACACTAGCTAGGTTATGAACAAAGAAGCCTAAATAATGGTCCTACTCTTGCCTATATCGTGACCTACTCTGGACTAAAAACGAGTCAGGGCTGACGTTCGTTCCTGTCACCCAAAATTCTTTTTCCTAAGGAACATCCAAGAACCAGTCAAGACTTGCTTCTCTCACCCGACACACACGCGCAACTGACACCCACGTTTCAACAAAGTCTGACGGAGAGAGTCTAACTCTCTCGGCCTTGATACGATCCTTCAAATAATGACGGAAGAGTCGTATAAAGTCGAGGGGAGCAAAGTCCTCAGATCCATAGACCACTTTCATACGTGTGTTCCAGATAACACCTCTCATCACAGCTAGCAAGGTCAAACACAAATCTTTTCTGAGCCTATCCGTTGTCGGAGCCCAATTGCTACAGACATTAATAGGAACCAAAGTTAATGAGGATGCGTTTAGTATGCGGACCATGAGACCTGTAACAAACTCAATCAGCGGCGTCACGATGCGACAATAAACGAAGGCGTGACATAAAGTCTCGTCCTCATCGCCGCACCGTTTACAAATAGGCGAGTCCACCAAGCCAGCTGAGTGGAGTCTCTTACCGACCCAGAGAGCATCCCGAATTACCAGCCAGGTCAAGGAAGCCTCGTCGTTAGTGAGGCATCCTGACCCAGGCGCCCAAGGCCAGATTGAGCGAAGCTGCTCCTTCGTCAAAGGGAGCCTCCCACCGATGACATCCGTTACGGATCCCCTCACTAAAACCCGATATAATGCCTTTCGGGACAACAGCAGAGTGTTAGAGAGGCTTTCCTTCACTCTTAAGAGGGACTTCAGTGCGCGCCGGCACTCGCGATAGAAGGGGCATTCACCTCGGGGCAACCTGTGTGCCTCCCCCTCGGAGTAGTGCACCCCTCTCAAAGCCGGGAAGGCTTTCTTAGTGTCCTTCATCCAGAGGCCACCGTTTTCCCTATCTTGTGTGCACATTCGATCTAAGTAGTAGAGCCGTAGCGTGTATAGCCGAATCTCCACGTTTGGCATACCTAGACCGCCTTCAGAAGGATGTAGGTAGCAGACATCGCGACAGACCTTAGGGGCCCTTCCAAGCCATAAGAAGTTGAAAAGAGCCCTCTGCAAATATAGCAGTGTGTCTGACGGGATTGGAAGCACTGATAGACGATAAATAGCGATTGGATAGATGTGGGTATTACACACCTCCGCTCGCCCCTTTAATGAAAGGTTTCTACTGATCCACCGTGAAGCTGCAGACCGTACCGCTTTCAGAACCTCCGACCAATTTTTCTCCAGCTGGAGGTCAGGACCAAACCAGACGCCGAGTATCTTGCAAGGCCCATCGCTCCAACTAAAGGGCCCCTGAAGGGGCATACCCCTCCAGGCACCAATGCGCAAACCCGAAGACTTGTCGCAGTTAATTTTGGCCCCTGTTACCGTTTCATACAATCTGATTTCTACACCGACGACACTAATCTCAGCACTGCTCGTTACAAGCACAGTTACGTCGTCGGCATAGGCGGAGTACTTCGCCTGGGCATCCACACCTGGCAAAGTGATTCCGCGTAGGACCGGATTCACCCTTAGCCTGCGCAAAAATGGCTCGATCGCAAGCACATATAGCATGGGTGATAACGGGCACCCTTGACGAATGGAACGTGACAAACTGAAGGGTCTCGACCTCTTCCCATTTACTTCTACCATCACCGCGGGGTTAGCATAGAGAAGATGAACCCAAGAGCGAAATTGCGGGCCAAAACCGGCCGCCGATAAAACAGCCCCCAAGTACCGATGGTCAACCCTATCGAAGGCTTTGGACTGATCTAAATTGATCAGCGCGGCCTCAGTGTCGACTTTTTCTATCATCAGGCGTATCGAGTGCAAGTTATCCTGGATTGTCCTGCCCTTCACGGCACACGTTTGCTCGGGGCTAATAAGACGAGCCAGGACAAGCTGCAGACGATTTGCGAGAATCTTGGCCAAAATCTTTAACTCAGCGTTAAGCATCGTTAAGGGCCTGAAATTACCTAACCCATCCCCTCCATCTTTGCTTTTACGAACAAGCTTTATCACACCCATGGTAAAGTACTTGGGGATTGAGCCGTTCCTAAACCATGAGTTAAACAAAACCGTCAGTAAGGGGACGAAGATGTGCGACAACCTCAAATACACTTCGTAGGGAAGACCATCGATCCCCGGTGACTTATTAAGGCCGACCCGCTTTAAGGCTTCAATGACTTCATCCTCCGTTATGCCACCTTCGCACCTAGCCGCTTCGGTCGTCGAAAGACGAGAAAAGTCAGCCAAATAGGTGTCAAACTGTTCTAATGACAGACCGGGTTCCATGGAAAAAAGCTCCTGGAAATGGGATCTAAACGCCTTCAGCACACCCTGGTTTGTGGTCACGGTACGCCCGTCCGGCAATGTGACACGAGCGATGTGCCTATCAGCCGCTTGCCTAAGCTCCTCTGCACGCAGTTCAGCGGCCATGTTTGTTGCTTCCTGGGGCATTCTTTTTAACCTAGCCCTAATCGCTAAGGCTTGGTGCTCCTTTTCAGCAAGGGAGGCAAGCCGAGCCCTAATTATATTAACGCTAGCACTATCCCCCTCCTCCACCGCCCGATCTAGTCTAGACTCTAGTGTCACTTTAGCTGCCCTAGAATCTATTGATCTATAGAAATTTATTGTACAATTTGTGAAACCAATCTAGAAGGATTGTATATCTGTAAAGACCTGTTCACAATAAGTAGTTATAGCAAAATAAGATGTTTTGTTAAAATTATTGTGAATTCTAACTACCCACCCGTGCCGGGCCCTGCCCTTAAAACTAAATTGGTGATGTTGCTGATGTTGTACAATGCCTCCCCATGGAACAGAGTTAGACACCAGGGTCGTTTTTTAATGTGGAGAAAAGGAACAAAAAATAATTGTCCAGTCGTGAAAGATTTCTCCGCCACTAACAGAACAGGAAATTGAAGTGACAGATACTACACTTTGATCTTGACCCAAAGGTCACTGTGTTCGACCGTTTTTGTGGAGATTGCCCTTCCTTTGTTTACAAAGCATTTGACGGAAGTGATGTCTGACATATTTTTATCTACGGATGGCCAAAACCGTATAGAATGAACCCCCCCTTTTTTTTTTTTAATTCAAACTGTCTTTATTTGAACTTAATGGACTTTTTTTTTATTTATTAACTATCTTTATCAAACAAAAATAGAACATTTATAATGACATATTATGAACTGTTTTTCAAACATCGAAATTTTAATTCTGGTAAATATCCAGATACGCTACAACAGAACACCGACCACTCTAATTTATTTTATAGGTAATTGAGGTCGCTGACAACGAATCTGATAGTAAAACTTGGGGCAAATTTACCGTTTGCATGGTATTAACCCCTGAACCCACGAACTACTTTCCACCATTTTGCTGCTTCTGTTTACGCTACGCACGCGCGTTGCAGCATAAACGACTGCTTGCTTCACCTAGCAAACTGCCTTCTCACATGGCGTATCAATCAAAAAATTACGGACTTTAATTTTTTAATGACTTACAATTAAAGAAAAGTACAACAAATTGGGCGACCCTTTTTTTTTCTCACGTAGTTTTTAATGCGGTTTACAAAAACATAAGCACCCAACTTTTTTTTTTTTTTTTTTTTTTGCGGGAGGGGGATTCAATTATAGAATTTATGTGGTTAAATAGGTGTTTCCGCAGTTTAGTTAATCGTTTGTCCGTAAGTAACGCAAACGCACCGACATTTACCAATTAGAACACCATTTAACATTTTTTTTTTTTCGAAGATTTTACTGTTTACATTGGGGGCACGAGGCACCTTTTTGGAAAATTCTGTTTCAGGAAAAAAAAAAAAACAATTAAATTACCCCCCCCCCCCCCTCCCCAACTTGGAGGGCTTTCCTTTTCTTGTTTTATTTCTTTTTCAGCTAATTTTAAATTTTCCACACAAAAAGTGCTCTGGATATTTACCTTTTGAAAATTAGGAAATTTTATGTTCTGGGGTTAAAAAAAGAAAATTACCCCCCTCCCACACACACACACACACACACACACAACTTGATGTGCTTTTCTTTTCTTGCTTTTTCTTTTTCATCCAATTTCAAATTTTCCGAGGAAGATTTGTACGCCATGTGAGAAGGCAGTTTGCTTGTTGAAGCCGTCGTTTATGCTACAGCGCGCGCATGCGCGTAGCGTAAACGGAAGTTGCAAAATGGTGGAAAGTAGTTCGTGGGTTCAGGGGTTAATACCATGCAAGCGGTAAATTTGCCCCAAGTTTGACTATCAGATTCGTTGTCAGCGACCTCAATTAACTATATGAAAAACAAGTGGAGTGGTCGGTGTTCTGTTGTAGCATATCTGGATATTTACCAAAGTGAGTTTTATTTTTTAAAAAAATAAATAAATAAAAGACGGTGTTTTTTTTTTTTTTTTTTTTCCAATTAAATTATTAACTTTATTTGAACTTTTCAACTAACTTTTACAGACATGAAAAATAGACTTTATAGATATTTTATAATTTTTTTTTAAAATATATTAAACGAAAAGTTTTTTGAACACTTCTCATGTATTTAATGAAACACCATAAAAACCGTATCCAATACATAATTCCCCAAATAATTCTTTGTTTATTTTAACTCTTTAACAAACTTTTGCATACATAAAGACTTTATAAATCTTTTATAACATAAAATTTAAAATTTCTTTTAAAGAAAGTTTTTTTTCATTGTTCATGTAGTTTACTCGTACATCATAAAAAAAAAATCGTATTCAATACTTGATATTCTCAAAATAATTGTCTTTGATTCGCCGCCGCCAGAGGAATTCTTGTAGATGACTATTAAAGTTTGCATCACTAGTCCCCCCCCCCCTCATCGACCTGAACTTATTTTTACAAATACTCCCGCTACCTTCCACACGATTTGTGTGAATACTAGGGTCATTTGGATCCACAAAGTTATACCGGTGGTTTACCACAGCATGGTTCGGTAATGCATTATAGGCGCGTCAACCATCTGTCACAATGTCACAATCCGTGTGCCTGGTCTCATGTACTGTGCAATTATTGGCAATAGGGTTGCAGCATCTCGTCTCGACTGCCACCATCATTAAGTTCGTTTCTCGTTCTACCATGCCAAGAACCCACTGACCTGGACGGAATCTTCCTCGGCACTGCATGAATTTACTTTCATCAATTTCTACTGTTCGTTCAGGACCACCTAATTGTATTGGATTTTCCAGCATGGGCATCGCGTATATATCGCGAATGAAATTATACCAGTCGACTACAGATTTTTTAGAGACATAAGTTTCTTTTGAAACAGTCACTAGTGGTTCCCCCAACGACCACCAATACAAATTTTGTATCAAGTCTTGTAGCCGTCAAAGAAGGAACCAGCTCTAATATTTATTGCTTTTTTTTTTTTTTTTTTTTTTTTTTTTTTTCATTTGGGGTAAGATCAACAATAGCCATCAATAAAGCGCCTTCCATTTCTATTTGAAGATTCATACTTCGACATGGATCAGTACATTTTGGACACGTCGTGCCAACCATTTCATGGTATTCAGTGTATTTGTGGAGGACGTTTCTTTAATCACATCACTGAATATCATATTTTTTTGTTGCTAGTTTTATCGCTGGCATTACTGCATTTGTTAATGTGTTCATAATTTGGAAATCAATTTGGCAGTCTTGACTCTTGCACTTAAGCCCAGCAAATTCGAAAAGTAAGTTCGATAACTCTAGAAGGATCACACCAGTACACTGTCAAATCACAATATTATGAATTATTAAATTTTCATCACGATATTACGAATTATTAAAGTGTTCAAATATTTTTTAGATATTTAAAAATATTTTATTTCAAGTTTTAAGCTTTCTTTTATTACACACAACAAAGTTTCAGTTTTTAAAATCTCGTTACAAAAATCTCTGTACTGGTCGCGGTAAGAGTTCCCTGCCGAACACCCACAAAAAACAATGACTTCTCCCCACGCATGCGCAAAAGACATGTTTTAATTGCCATAATAACTAAACGATCATGAATTTTTATCCACTTTGTTTTACTGTTTATGAATATTGAAATAAGACATTACTACACATTTATTAATATCTTTTTTTTTTTTTTTTTTTTTACTGTTTTACTGTTTATGTGTCACTTTTATCGACTTTTCTTTTCTGTTTTAATAGCATTTTCTTAAAATGAATATTAAAATAATTTCCCAACTTTTTTCATTTCTATGTGTTTTTAGTTTTGTGTGTTGAATGAAACTTTTATTTTTCATTACAACAATAGTTATCGACCCCGGTTCTTTGGCTGACAAACGACATCTGTCGGCGGTTCTTGAAATTTACTTACCACAAAAAGGTGTTATAAATAAAAAAACTATACAAAATACTATTAAAAACCCGCCGAATATATGTCAACCTATGTCACGGTAACATATATTGAGCGAGTTTTTAACAGTATTTTATCCGGTTTTTTTATTTATAACATCTTTTCCCACACTTACCGTGTTAAAGAGAGAATAAGACGCCATCTTGAATGTTCCAATACATCGGTAAACACTGTATGGGTTTCGTGCTGAATAAATGTTACATTGAATAAAAACACGAAAAATATATCCAGTTTGGTAGAAAAGTAAATTATCTTGCCTAACATTTATCTGTTATATATTTGTTTTTTGACAATTTTTTCGAATCTATGTGTACAGTAATACAAACCCTAAATGTATTATTTTATCACCATTTTGTGGTACTAGTGCACTTATTGATCCGTGCTGAAATAACGTTATTATTTAAAAAGCTTCTTAACACGGGGAGGGTGTTTTGTACCTATTCTCTACTTTAACCTTACAATTGAATAAAAAAACATTAAACTTTAAGCTTAGAAATACGATTTAAAATATAGCGCGGATCATAAGTGCACTAGCACCCATTTTCTTATTAATAAATGTTTAGTAATTATTTTTCTTTTAATATTCATAAACAGTAAAAACGTCATTTAAAAAGAAAATGCTATTTAAAAAAGAAAATAACATTAATTAAACGTAAGTAAATTTATTATTCTATCACCATTTTGTGGTAAGTAAATTTCAAGAACCGCCGACAGATGTCGTTTGTCAGCCAAAGAACCGGGGTCGATAACTATTGTTGTAATGAAAAATAAGTTTCATTCAACACACAAAACTTAAAACACATAGAAATGAAAAGTTGGGAAATTATTTTAATATTCATTTTAAGAAAATGCTATTAAAACAGAAAAGAAAAAGTCAATAAAAGTGACACATAAACAGTAAAAAAAAAAAATATTAATAAATGTGTAGTAATGTCTTTTATTTCAATATTCAATATAAGAATAATTTCAATATTTCATATATATAATATTTCAATATTCAATATAAGAAAAGAAAAAGTCGATAAAAGTGACACATAAACAGTAAAATAGTAAAAAAAAAAAAAAAAGATATTAATAAATGTGTAGTAATGTATTTTATTTCAATATTCATAAACATTAACGTTGTCATTTAAAAAGAAAATGCTATTAAAAAGTTAAAAAAAAAAGTTTAAAAGTCGATAAAAGTGATTAAAAGTGAGATATTATTAATAAATGTGTAGTAATGTCTTTTATTTCAATATTCATAAACAGTAAAACAAAGTCGATAAAAATTCATGATCGTTTAGTTACTATGGCAACTAAAACATGTCCTTTGCGCATGCGTGGGGAGAAGTCATTGTTTTTTAGGGTGTTCGGCAGGGAACTCTTACCGCGACCAGTACCAAAATCTCATTTCGAAAAATAATTTGGTTTATCATTTCATTGTTGAATAAAATTTCAAAGTGATAAATGGTGAGAAAAAAAATCTCAAAGAAAAAACAACATCTATTTTCTTTTTCGTTTTTTTTTTTTGTTTGTTTTAATAAAACTTTAATTTTAAAATTTCGATGTTTGAAAAACAGTCCATAATATATATTTCATTATAAAAGTTCTATTTTTGTTTGATAAAAAGAATAAAACAGTTAATAAAAAAATTAAAAAAAAAAACAGTCCATTAAGTTCAAGTAAAGACTGTTTGAATAAAACTTATATAAAAAAAAAAAAAAAAAAGTTCATTCTATACGGTTTTGGCCATCCGTAGATAAAAATGTCGGACGTCACTTCCGCCAAATGGCTTTGTAAACAAAGGAAGGCCAATCTACACCATTACCAATAAATTATAAATGAGAGCAGCTCAGCAGAAGAGGGAATTTGACCCCCCCCCCTCAAACAAAAACTTACTTTCGGGCTAAGATCAGTGTGTAGTATCGGTTCTGATGCTACATTAAGTTAATTTAGTTCACGTGTACGAGCGTATCCCCCCCCCTATATTTTTTTTATTTTCGTCTCTTGTCAGTTGATTATTTGGTCGACGTACACGAGTGTTATCCTAGGTGTGTCAGAATTTTTTGGGAATTTTTGACACCCTTAACACAAAACTGCGAATAAAATATACAAAACTCGTAATTTCTCTTTTTAAAGTGGTTTGTTTAATTACTTTATGGAATAATAAACTTCCACAATAAACTATTAAAGTTTTTTTTTTTTTTTTTTTTGAAAAATAATAGAAATATTTTTTATTGAAAAAACAAAAAACAGTTTACAAAGTGCCTGCGCGCGCTCATGCAGCCTTTTGTTTTGTTTTTTTTCTACGTAATAAAATGAATTGAATTTTACGAGTTAATTTTTTTTTAATTTAAAAATCTATCAATTTTTCTATTGGTTCAATTTTTACAATATTTGCAGGTTTAATGTGAAATTTTATGCTCTTTCCAATAAACAATGTTTTTTTTTTTTGTTTTTTTAATTCACTCCCCCCTATTTTGCAAATTTTCTCACCTACGATTTATATATCACAAATTGAAGATAAAAGATCAATAAATAAAATAATCTAAAAAAAAAAAAAAAAAAGGTTTTGTGCAAATTTACCTTTCAAGTAAAACCTTTTCTTTTTTTCTTCTGTAGATTTCAGTGTGTTAAAAGCGAATCTGAAAACCGTTTCCGTCGCAAAAAAAAGTTTTCATGATATGAAGAAATTACTTTTTCGAAACGTGGGTGATCACTTTTCCATGTAAATTTAACTTAAATGAGCACTCACTTTCTGGCCACCTGAGAGAGGGGGCATTTTTTGTTTGTTGGCTAAAAAGTGTTTTGTTTGATTTCTTTTGCATGGTATTAACTCCTGAATTCTGGGACTATTTTCCATTTCACAGCCTAGCCTTCGTTTACGTTAGGTGAGCATAAAAAAGGCTGTTAAATGTGCACTCGCGTACCAAACTGCCTTGTCATAGTGTAGTATTGGCGAAAAATTAGACAAAAAACAAGTAGTTTTCCAAATATTAAACCATGTAATTTTATGTTATCACGTCTGGCCATTTTGTATGTGCAAACGTGCACATGGCCTACACAGGCCTAAATGATGATCAGAACTTTAATAATTCAACTTACTATTTTTCGAAGCTCCTTGAAAAATGTAATTCAAACTTTTTTTTTTTTTTTCTTTTAATGGAATACACAAATTTTTGATATATTTTAATACTTCTTTATCGACTAAATTTATTTTTTTAAATATCTAAAAAAAGAAAACGTTCAATGAAATAGAAATATTTGCGGTCGGCGTCTGGTATTTACTTGATGTAAGCATAACATGGGCTTTCATTTAAAAAAAAAAGGTTTTACACTTTGGACTTTACAGGTAAATTTCAAAAACTATTTTCTTGTTTTAAATTAGAATATTTTCTTGATCTTATCTTCAATTTGTGATATATAAAACTTTGGCACATAAATTAATTAAAATTTTAATAGACATTTCAAAATGGGGGAGGGGGTGAATTTGAAAAAAAAAACGTTTCTCTAAAATATTATATTTGGTTTATTGGAAAGAGCATAAAATTTCACATTGACCCCGAAAATATTGTAAAAATTGAACCAATAGAAAAATTGATAGATTTTTAAAGTTTAAAAATTAAAATATTTAACTCGTAAAATGCTATTGATTTTATTACGTAAAAAAATGGCTGCGTGAAGGCACACCGGCATTTTGTAAACACTGTTTTTTAAAAAATAAAAAATATTTCTATTTTTTAAACAACTTTAATAGCTTTTTTTAAGTATAATCCATAAAGAAAATAAACAACCCACTTTAAAAAGAGAAATTACAAGTTTTTTTTATATTTTATTTGCAGTTTTCTGTTAGGGGTGTCAAATTCCTCCAAATTTCTGATACACCTAATGCAGGCCGTGTGCACGCGCTTGCGCGTACAAAATGGTCAGCCATGATAACAGAATTACATGGCTTCATATTTGGAAAACTACTTGTTTTTTGTCTAATTTTCGCCACTGTGACAATAGGGCAGGTCGATTTTGGAACCCCGGTGAGGCAATGGTGATGATAGTTGGGGTTTGACATAGAAAAGACCTACGGGAAATATTTTTCTCAAGATCGTTATCTTTGCTTGACTTTAAAAGTTGAAAAATTGAAGCGATCAAAAGTTTTTCGGTGAATTGTTAAGAACGTCCCGTCATCCAAACAATCCGTAGTTAAGAAAATGGAATCATTATTTAGAATAATTTTTAAACTACATTTTTAAATAAAATGAGTGAGGATAATGCATTAATAAAATAAATATTAAGTGCAAAGGCAAAATTATGTTTTTTAAATAATAACGACCAAAGTTCACTTTTACATTTCAGGAACATTTTTTGGGTGGAAACATTTTAGATTTCACCATCGCAAAACACGCTCGTTATTGATATTGAAAATTAACGTTTGTTTATTATTTAATTTGAAAACATTACGATTTAGGCTTAATTATTTCGAAATGAAAAAGACTTGTTTAAAATATATATTATTATATTTCAAGTGTCTGCAGTGAATTTAAACATATTCGTTTTATCTTTTTTAATTTTTTTTTTTTTATTAGGTTGGTGCAAAATAATGGCTTTTTTTTTTTTTTTTTTTTTTTACGTTTAAACGAACGTCAAAAACATTATTTTTGCACCAACCTAATATTTCACATAAAATTCTGTTTTAAATTTTTATTAAAATATGGTAATACTCCAGTTTTATATTAAAACAAAACAAAAAAATAGTCCATACAATTTTATTCTACACATTCTTTACCAAACATAACCACGTAAATTTTCAAGTTTTTCTACTTAATGAAAAATACTTTGCAGAAAATTAGTGTCAAATTTTAATTTCTTTTATTTTTAGGGAGTAATTGTTTTTAAGTAGTGATTTTCTTCTAAAATTATAGTTTTAAAATCAGATAACCTACAAAGATTAATAAGAGTAAATAAGGAAACTCCTTTAAAGGTTTTTTGTTATTTGTGTTAAAATAAATTTTAGAAAGCCATTCTTAATATGTGAAGGAGGTTGTATTGTAACTATTCTGTACTTTCACCTAAAAATTTAATAAACAGAAATTTCATAAAAATTAAATTTAACTGTAAAATACTAAAAATAGCATGGTAACAGATGCACAGGCACAGGTTTTTCAAACTCTAAACACTAAACATTCGTTTAAAATGGCACAACTACATCAAGGATGAATCTCTTTATGGATAAATTCATGTTATTGAAGGAGGAGCTAAAATCTGCTTAAAATATCTAAACTAAACACTACTATGCCTCTGATTTTGTTTGGTCCTCTCTCTCTTCAATACATCTAATTCAACTCTATAAAGTTTTTCATTATTTCTTATAACTAGCACTTATTTTTTTTACGTATGAAACTGGAAGATAGCCTAATACAGTTTCCTTCAGTTATAATTCATTTATTTATTTTACTTTTCGGATTAGAATGTCAGTAAAAGCACGACGTTCAGTTTTAACCCGTGGTTCACAAAATTTGCTGGCCCACCTTGTCATTTGGATGAAACAGCACCCCCAACTTCACGACAAGTCATCCAGTTTAGTTATTTCCTTGAAAACAGTTTATCCCCAGTTTAAAAATAGTGAGATTTCTAAGTTAATTGCCAAGGATATAATTAGTATTCAGCAAGCAGTTAATCCACAATTGCCCTTGTTAAGGTAACATTATATAGGACAGAAGGTCAATATATTTTGCTATAAGAGGGCCAAACAGATTGACAGGAAATCTCTTGCAGCAATCAAAGTGAAAAGAATGAAGGAACAGCTAAACGGACTGTTTGATATATCTTCTTGTAGCTGCAAACTTTCTGCCTTGAGATGTGATGACTTTGCAGTAAAGTGCAAGACTGAAAATTGCCAGACAAGGCATATAATCTGCACTTGTCCTAACAAAGAGGTAAAATTAATTCTATAGATTCACCTGCAATTATATTCCTTTTTTTTTTTTTCCAGAAATAGTGAACAACTCAAAAAAAAAAAAAAAAAAAAAAAAAAAAAAAAAATTACTGCTATCAATTTTGCAGCAACACACTGGTCAAATTTGATTGATTTTTCTCAAAAAGTTGTATATGGGCAGGAAGCAAGACGTACACATTATTACAAAGTCATTGTGCCAGCAAATTAGACCTTCATTTTCCTCCAAAAAAAAATTATATAGAACAATTTAGTTCTAGTATAAGTTTATATTATTGCCTCTAATAAAAAATTGAAATACATGGTTCTGTAACTTGTATTATCTTTTTGAATTGTGAAATTTAAGACTTAGTTGCTAATTAGCTTTTTTACAATTTTTGTTTAATCAATGCAGTGAAAGTTTAGATATTTTGCTAGTTGTGATGCATAATTAAAATTCATGTATTTATTTTTCTTTCAATGTATTTCATATAAATATATCAATTTTAATTGGATTTTTTATTGAAATAATGAATTTCAAAGTCAGTGTTGTGAAAAATGCTATGAAAATGATTTTTCAGCATTTTTCTACACAATTTTTAAAATTAAATGCTCAATTTTCTGTTCAAGATGGGAATCTAATTTTTGGTATATGTTCTTATCACATCAAATCCCAACTATCATCATCAGTGCCATGTTGATTTTCTGAAAAAAGTTGCAAATCGACCTGCCCTACTGTGACAAGGCAGTTTGGTACGCGAGTGCACATTTAACAGCCTTTTTTATGCTCGCGTAGTGTAAACAAAGGCTGGGTTGTGAGATGGAAAATAGTTCCAGAGCTAAGGGGTTAATATACAAATGGTAAATTTGACGGAAATGGTTACCATATTCTTTTAAAGCACACTGAAAACTACAAAACTTTTTTCTATACGAATGTGAGACGAGCCTTAAAGTAAAATAATACAGCAAAGAATTAGTAATTCAAAATTCGGAACTTATGCTTATCAGGCTGGCTGGATAAGCATAAGTTCCGAGTTAGGACTCAACCAGGACAGCTTCGAGAAGAAAGCCTTACAGAGAATAGAGCTCCCACAATGTCTTCATGTTATACCAAAATGTTGTTGAACAAAGGACTTACATTTCTACAAGCAGACACTTTCTTTTTATTACATTTTCACCCCAAACAAGGCATATTGCCACTTTGATGTAGTGGGGCTATTATCAGGAACATAAGCTACATGGGTGAATGGTGGCCTTTAGAGGTACAGGATACTTTCAGGTGTTAGTAGCTTTCTAGCATGGTAGAGAGAACCTACCTTCTTCACAGCAGTCCTTGCAATACTCTCGATGTAATTGTTCCAGCTCCTGTTTCCTGTGAACGTTAGGCCAAGGAGTTTAAAGGATGCACTTTCAGATAGTCTTTGGCCATTGTGGTAGAGAAGGTTTTTTTGTAATTATTGAAGGAAACAAGTTTAGTCTTGGCAGCATTGACTGTGACCATCCATTTTTGTCCCCATTCCACTAGGTCGTCCTATAGTGTTTCTGCCATTTCTTTAGAGATGTGTTCATTTGTTTTCCTGTCATGTCTGTTATAGAGCGTGGTGTCATCAGCATATATACCCATCTCAGACAATTTTGTCAGGGAGGTCATTTATGAATATTAGGAATAATAGAGGTCCAAGGATAGACCCTTGAGGCACTCCCGCATTTATATCATTGTTTAGATGTACGACCGTCAAAGACAACCTGGATTTTTCTCTTATCTAAGAAGGATTTAATTATATTAAGTATTCTTCCAGTGATCCGTATGATCTGATTTTCCTGAGAAGACCTTCATGCCATACCCTGTCAAAAACCTTAGATATATCTTGAGCTATCGCTCTACCCTCCACTGCTTTGTCCAGTGAATGATATATACGTTCAGAGATTAGTTAGGATTTTTGCTGTGGAACGGGTTTGCCTAAATCCATATTGTTGGTCGGTAAGAAGTTTAGCATCTGTAAGGTGATGGACTAGAGCTTATGGACTCAAATATTTGGGCGAAAAGTGGGAGGAGGCTAATGGAGCGATAATTTATTGGGTCAGTTCTTTCTCCAGAATTCTTAAAAACTGGTACTACATAAGCAGTTTTCCAGCAGGCAGGAAAGCAAGATTCATTAAGGCATTTGTTGTAAAGTTTGGAGAGAACTGGAGCTACTTCGGTGGGGCACTTTTTTAATAGCACAGCCGGGATGAGATCAGGTCAATATGTTTTTGAAGTGTCAAGATTTTTTATAATAGCATGCACCAGAGAAGGGGTGATTTTCAGATTGTCTTTATACTTTTATATTGTGCCAAAGATATCCTAATTACAGGATGGCATCCTTTGAACATTTTCTTCATGTCTATATCTACTAAATATTGGAACTTTTCTCAGTCCAATTTGTTTCAAGCAACTTGCTTTATGCCTAATTAAAGGCACCAGCATTCGTGCCAAGAACACCATGAATTATCATGGATCCTTTCGAGGATAAATGAACTAACACTCCACCAATAGGAGTCTAACTACCGACTTCCTGTTTAAGGAGGCAAAACTTGCCCACCGTTTTGCAACGGACTGTACCAGAACCAATAACTTTTCTTTGCTGTTATAATTGAATAAATTTTAAGTTTAAAGGTATGGCTTTTGTAATTTGTGGATTTATTTTGCCTCTGCCAGGGAGTATTGAGTTTAGGAGAATTAAATTTCTCACAGAAATAACAAAAATTAAACTAGATAATGATTTTTCGGTTTCATTTAAATTAATTTGTTGTTGACCTTTCAAAGTTGCTTTAATTAAAAAAAAAAAAAAATGTTTCATTAAAATTATTTGTTCGAAGAGGGGGGGGGGACAAAAACAAAACTATTTTATAAAAATCCAGTGTTGCTTTCATTACAATATTGTTTTATTAAAATTATATTTTTATAAATTTTTATACAGTAAATGTTTTGGTTTTCAAATGGCGCTCGCCCAGTTTAGACAATTATGAATGTCATTTTCATCTGTTTTTAATAATAAAAATGTTTCATGAAAAACTTTCCCAATTACGGGCATATGTTCTTTCATTTTTTTTTTACTTTTTTTCATAGTTCTTTCCAGAAATAATTAATATCTAGTTTCATTTTTTTTATTTCCTACTTCAGCCATAGTTTAAAATACTGATTTCTCCCTCGGATTTTAACGACAGCTATTCTCATGAAACTTGGTACTCTTATGTAAAATTGTGCTCTTTCTGATTATGCAGTCAAATCTGATGTATCTCTTTACCATAAGCCATGAATAATGAATTAAGATGTACAAATTTCAATTTTTTTTTTTTTTTTTTTTTTTTTTTTTTTTTTTTTTTAACTGGTGCATGGTATCATATAGTGGGTGTCTCTTCATGAACAAAACTAAGTATTAATATATCCTTATTGAGAGTAAGTATTTACCTGTCTCCCCACCAAAGGAGAGCTTAATCTTGGGTGTAGCCATTGAATGCCTAAAGAGCATTCATGGCTAGTATTTACTACTCTTCTCAAAGAAAAGAAAAATTTCAGTAGATATGAATTTCAGAAATCAAAGAAAATTTTTCATATAGATTTTGGATTTCTATAAAAGATGGAAATTCCCATAGTCAACCAGAACTTATGCATTTTGGGACCAGTCCAATTTTCAATTTTGTAAATCCTCTCTATCTGGCTCAAAATATACCCCTATTTCCTGAAATGCAACCATAAATTGTACTCTACATGAATCCTCGAATGTAGCTTTCACAATACCAGGAATCCTGATAAGCAACAACTATATATTCACCAGTTGATGGTAATTTTCGTCATTTCTACTCAGTTGAATTTTCAGTAAAACAACAATGTAAACAAAAAAGTTTTTTACCCTGTTTCCACCTTAACATTTAAAATGATTACTTTATAGTTTTGCTGAAAACAAATATTGCATTTGAATTTTCTGCAAATAAGTAGTTTTCTGGATATCAAACAATGTCATTTTTTATGTTACTGTTAGTGGCCATCTTGGAGTGCGCAACTAAGAGAAACTATGCGCAAACATACGTGGGTTATTCCGTGTCAAGTCATCCAGGGCTTCACACCCATATCCCTAGATCTGGCTGTAGTTTGCACTGCAGATAGACAATATAGGAACTAAGAAATCCTGAAAATTTGAGCACATAACTCTTAGCGGTTTCCGATTTAGAGCATTTTTTGTTTGGGTCTTAGTCACATAATGTGACGCCCGGGGCGACAATTTTGTGATGTCATTTCTTTTAATATTTTCTGATTGGAAGATCGTATGGCTCTAAAAATTCACACAGGTAAGTTTTTTTTGACCCAAGGAATCCAAAAATGGCATCAGATTTTCTCAAAAATGAAGCCTTATAATTTATTATGTTTAAAAACAATATGAAAAAGCCACATCCTTTTTTTTCTTTTTATTCGATTTTGGGGCACATGTGGAAAATTCCAAAACGCTTAGCGTTTTGGAATTTTCCACATGTGCCCCAAAATCGAATGAAAAGAAAAAAAAGGATGTGGCTTTTTCATATTGTTTTTAAACATAATAAATTGTCTCTGTTAATTTTGGAATAAGGCAGATGCTCAATTCAATCAAATATTTACAATAAAAGTAGTTTTCACAAAGGCTTTCTCTGTATATTTATCTCGCACATTAAATTGTCTTGACCAAAAATAGTTAAAAGTTCTTTTGTTCACTCACATTGTTGAAAGTAAAAACTTTTTCAAGTCTTGAGACCATTCAAAAACTTATTTACACTCATTTTCTGCCGTTTTGACTTCTCCCCTTGTTCCTTTTTCTTATTACAAAACATGGCAATTTTGATAAAGGCTGTTTTTGCGAACAAACTATTTCATACACAAAAACAAACTTGAACTATTCCCTGGGAAGTAACCAATTTCGATCTGTATGGGGTTAAGTAAGGGGAGTGACGATCGTGTCAAATTCCATGTTTCATCTTCAAACAGGCATCCATTAAAAAAGGTTTAATATGTAACAATAAAGATAAAACAGTTGCAGTAACATTCAGAAAATAGTGGAATTCACAACTAAAGTCAGCATTCAACATTTACATGCTGCTGTGTTCTTTAAGCCATTGAAATGCAGAAATGTTTTTTTGATACTGTTGGTCAGTTATGTATGTCCTTTGGTACATGTTGTTGGGGATACAATACAAAGAATTTTCTTGATGGGAACGAACCATGTATCAATTTGCGGCCACCTGTATATCTTGCGTCGTCCATGGTGATGCATGAACTTGACAGTTACATTACCTTCCTCTGCATTTATTTCATTCACGATACCAACCCACCAGAAAGAGTTATAAATACATGTTATGTATCGGATTGGTGTTATGTCGGAGATACAAATGGCAAGTTAGTCATGAATATCAGTATATAGTTCATCCACAATGGCAACTTATGGCCAATTTGATGTTGACAATGGTACAAAAAGGTGATTAGCTCTGGTTCCTGGCACTGGAAAACCTTGCTTCAAGCGACTTTCTCATCTTCTCCATGGTTTCTGATCGCAAAGAAACGGATGGCAGACATCTGGTGCAATTCTTATCTATTAGGGTGACTTTCAGAGCGATGCATCATACACTCTTTGTTAGAAGAATCACAAACTAACTTTGTAATCAAATCTTTCTAAGTGATGTTCCACTTCATGGCATCAACAAGAAGTTTTGCATTCTGATGCATGTTACAGAACAGAATGTGTAGATCCAACTAAAACACACCACTTGCAACATACAGTTCATGCAAATTACACACTATCAAGAGTTTTTGTTTGCGAACGCCCTTTGCTATACTAACAAAGTCCTTTTTGCCTGGTATTTGGTGGCTGTATTCATCATTCTTCATACATTTGTATTATCACATCGACTGTCTCTGGGAAAAATCGAGTTAAGTTTTGACAAAATACTATTTGTCAGTTCTCTGGCAGTTTGAACAACATAGTCAGACACCTTGAAGAATTTGGAACTGTATTCACAAGACCAGAAATCAGGAGCAAGTGTCATGATTTGGATTTGATCAGGAGTTGAAGCGCTCTTTAACTTCTTTCATCATGGCTATGAAAAGCAACACTGCAGAACTACGGAGGAAACATTAATGGATACTAGTCTCGGATTCAAGGTTTTTTTGAAGTTTTCACAGAACTCACAGGTTTGTAGTCTGGATCCATTGTGTCCTCAACTGCCAGACTCATATTTCTTTGTGCACTGTGTTAGGATAAACATATACCCCCCTCCTTATATCATAATGGATATATAGATATGAGCCAGACAGACCTCCCCCTTCCCCCCCCCCTTCCAAATCAAGCAGCAGACCTCCCTTTCCTGAGTTGAACAGCGAACCCTCCCTCCCTCACTGATCAACTATAAGCACCCCTCCCTCCCTCACTGATCAACTATAAGCAGCAGTCAAACACCCACGCAAATATAGGTAACCATGACAACCGACATCAGACGATCGTGACGTAAGCGCGGAAAAGTTCAGTTTTCGAGTTGACAGCCGTTGGGAAATGACAATATTTTCTGCTCCCCAAAAAGCAGAAATATGCACCCGCATAGACGACGCATGGTGACCGACAAATGATCAACTCAACTTGGCGGACGGCCATGAGACAAAAAAGGGACATTTATTCCAACATGGAATTACGTTGGTCAACATAATTTAACGAGAGCCATTCTACCCGAGAACTTTGTCAGGACAAACCGCATATCGAAGATGACGAAAGAAAAAGAAGTGATAAAGAAAAACTAAGGACATTATCACGTCATTGAAATGCGCGCGTCAGGGGAGAAATTCCCTCCAAAAAAGCGAAGTATAGTTCGATATCCATTCTCTCATATTTCAGCCCACTCAGTGACAGTCGAGTTCTTTCCATGAAATAATTTCTTCCCTCACCAAGCATAAAGGTGAAAGAATTGGAAAAAGAAGAGAAAGATAAGGAGAGAGAAAGAACATTGTTACCTAACTTTAACTTTGATTGTTCTAATGTTTGTTTCCACTGTGACTTTATGCATTATCAAAAGAAAAGAGAAATCATAACCCCATCCCAACCTGATATTGTCTGCGACCCGACTTTCATTTTGATTATCCTAATATTTTGTTTGGTCTTTGTTTTGCCAAGGTCTGTGACCCGACTTTCATTTTGAACATTCTAATATTTTGTTTTAACTGTGATTAGAAAAGGAAGAGAAAAAAATATATCTCCACCAATGACCCCCCCCCCCCATCCTGATCTGATGTTGTCTGTGACTGGACTCTCATTATGACTGTTTTATTTTTATTTCCTTCATTTGTTTTTTGTTTGAATAATAAATTTATATATTTTAACGTTATTCACTTGGTGTCCGACCTTTTTCATTCCCTGCCATCTTTATTATTAAACATGAATGTTATCGGGTAGTCCATGACAATTCCACTGATTCGAAACTTGGGAAATGCCATGCAGTTATGATATTATTATTACGACCGGCAAAATTCCACACTTTTACTTTTTCTTATGACGTGTATTTGGGTATAGAATTCTTGCGAAATTCGTAACCCCTAGGCTAGACCCGAGTCATGTCGCAACTGATAACAAAGAAAGTGACCTGGTGTTACATTATACCCAATTGCCTACAGATCTTTTGCCATTTGCAAAGATATTAGTCATTCACTTTTGTGTTGTAAAAATTCACTACAACACTTTGTGGTCTTTGCTCCATCAAACAATATTTTGGAAATATTGTTTGTGATGGAAGCAAATGATTGATAATTCACCTTCATTTTCTTTCAGTCTAACTTTCTACAACAATGTCTCCGTTTTAATTATTTGATCTTTTCAGTTTTAAAGAATTTTTTTTCTCAGTAATTGTTTAAATTACAAAAAATTTTTGAATAATTTTAAAAGTTTTAAATGATATTAATTTCAAATATTACTCAATATGAAGTTTAAACAGATTTTTTTTAGATAAGATTTCCAATAATAAAAAAAAATATATTCATATAATAGAATATATGACTCTTGAGATAATAAAAATAGCAAACCCAAAATCGACTAAAAAAAAAAAAATTTGCATTTGATTTAAAATGACAGTGATAATCAAATTTTGAGCTTTTTTCCAAAAACACTATGGACGCTTCTAATCTTTAGATTAACAGAACCGGTTAAAATAAATTTTATCATCTGTGTAGTTCCTTATTAAAAATGTATTTGTTTTACAAAAGGTAAGTCTTATATTGTTTTTTATCCATTTTTATTATTGTACATTTTTATTTTCATTCATATATTTGGTTAATATCAAGTTTCTTTCCAACTCCCCCAAAAATTTTAAAATGACGACTTTAATAAGTTTTCGGTGGTACTGAAATTTTGAATAGATACTGAATGAACAAAGACCTTTTACCATTTTTGGTCAGTGTCTGCATAAATAAAAAAAAAAAACCAAAAAACTATATTGATCACTCCCCCCCCCCCCCTCATTTGAAAATTTCCAAAATCTGCTAGTCATATAGATACTATTTTTGGATTCCTCAGATTGAAAGGCGTACCTGGGTGAATTTTTAAAAGCACACCATGTTTCAAACTGAAAATATTCCAGAAAGTGTAATTATTAAAATGTCACCTAGGTGACATCTCTCACAATTTTACTGAAAATGTTCAAAATTTCTTAGTTTTTGTGATGTTCACTTGTGATTCAAGCTACAAAATCTGCATATGCGTTTCAAAATGCTAAATTTCAGGAAGATTTAACATTTTGAATTTACCTATTAAGTATGTAAATGAGGTAGAAGTTAGGGATTATATGTACCTTCCATCCTATTCTTCAATTGCCCACCTCCTATACATTCACTCAGTTGCTTTTCATTCAATTTTTACTCTTAGCAAAAAACTTATTGGAACTGCTTTTTTAACAGTAATGCTGAATATGAGAACTATTTACTGGAATAGTAATCCAAGTGCTCCCTTTACTAACTTGATATGTTACTGATTGAAAAAAATCTTTCCAATTCTTTTAATTTTACACAAACATTTGCTCAGAATTCCTGAAAGTAAATTATGTGTAAGCTTTTCTTTTTCACTGACAAGTTTTGAAAGAGGTGGTGTCTCCAGTTTGGGAAACTCTGTTAACAGCTTCTTTTTTTTTTTTTTTTTTTTTTTTTTTAAATAGGAGGTGAATCCTGTAATGTATATTCTACAAAAAAGGAAACTCATCTGAATGGTGACTATGACAAAACCGTGGCAGATGTTGACAATTCAAGTGTGCTGTTAACGCCGGAATCGTCACCCAGCAAAGACAATTGCTCCACTTCTCTTAAAACATCAGCTAAAGTTACACTCAGAAAAAGGGAACAGTCTGTCAATGAATGCACCCAAAATTTGGCAGAATCTTCAAGTCATCCTCATAAACAATTACTGTTAGTTATGCAAGCATCAGAAAAACCATCGTCAAAGAAAAAAGGCAGATATAAAAAACACAGAGTTGTATCCACTCATAAGAATACGTCATCCCCTACCCAGAAGCCAAGATCTTCTAATCGACAAAAGTAAGTTGATGGCTTTTTCTTTGTTAGATCTTTTACTTTCCTTAATGGCAGTGTTTCATAATGTTAATCCCGGAGAAACACAAGTGGTTATTTGGAATTTGTTGCAACAAAATTTGCCTAATTGATGTTAAATGGAAACAAGCCATATGTAATACTATCGATGCTGCAGCAGAGAGAAAGAAAACCAGGGAAGGGTCATGGTAGTGGGCCATTTGAACACCAGGTTTGGTCTTATTAACCTTAGTACTATGATTACAAATTTTATCCAATCTTTTTTTTTTTTTTTTTTTTTTTTTTCCCCATTATATCATATATATATATATATATATATATATATATATATACTAGACTACTCGTGACCCGTTGTGTCAGTATGTTATATTAGCTCTGGAATTAATGTATGAGCATGACACTTGTGATGTAAAGAAAATAGTTTTTTGTGACATAACAGAAACATTTCTATGAAAGTATATTAAAAAGAATGTAGATAGATTTTTGAGTCATTCTGTTTATAATTAATTTTGGAGAAAAAAAACCTATAAGTGGTTTGCCATACTTATAGGTAAATGTGCACTAAACAGATACCATAATACTTAAAGTTAAAATCAAATTTTGATATTTTAATTTAAATGCAAAAAAAACAATTGGGACGCTGAAAACGTACACAGTAAAACAATGTTTTATTGTCGTGTTGATTATTTATATTAACGCAATTTAAAAAAACATTTTCAGGGTTATTTTTTTATGTTGGTAGTGTAGAAAAAAATGTATGAATGTTTTTAAGGTGTATTAAAAAATGAAGAATAAATTTAAAAAAAAAAAAAAAAAGGCGGTGGAAAAATCGCCGTTGTAAAATGTTCTTATGGTTGTCAATGGGTTAAAGTAGATTTATTTGTAAGAAAATTGGGTTAAAATAACAAATGTAATACAGAAATGAACGATGTAAAAAAAAAAAAAAAAAAAAAAAAAGCAGAAAGTATTAACAATTGTTTATTTGGATAATTTAAACACAAAAACAATTGGGACGTTGAAAACGTACACAGTAAAACAATACGTTTTATTGTCGCGTTGATTATTTAGTATAATACATATCATATATATGAAACCGGTCGATGATATTTGTAATCACGTTTTGCGTTTGCTTCCGATATCTTGAAGTTTTTTATTCAATAAATTTAAGATATTCGCTTTTCTAAGGACGTCTGTTTGTTCGAACGAAACCGGTCCAGTAATTTGTGTTTGTTTACGCTGTTATGGGTTGATGTTTATATGCGTAACCGGAAGTCGTAAACCGGATGTTGGGTTACAACATCCATTACAAGGTCATATAATATATATATATATATATATATATATCAATGAATCTAACTTAACACGATCTTATTAAAAGAAACATTTTAGTACAGTGTAATGTTTTAAAAATGTTTTCTTCAGTTACACAACTTTAAAACATAATGTGGTTATTTTAGATCTAGTAATTTTAGAAGACAAAGCTGTATTGAAATGCCTTAAAACTTGTTTAATACACTGTGCCAATTTTAAAAACTTCAAAATGTACATATTTAATTTGTGGCTTAAAATATATATATATATATATATATATATATATATATATAATCTCACTTCATAATATTATAGGTTGATTTTTACAATGGTAACAGCTGAGTATGGGAAAATTGTAGATTATCGTGATAGAATCACATCACAAAAATTTTTCTCAAATATTTTGTCTTTATTTGAGTAAATGAATTTAAATTGTAAAATAACTTGAGATTCTGTTAAGATAAAGACTTGATGATGAAACTGGGAAATCTTGGGTTGTATAGAGATGTTGGGGGCCAAATAGATTTTTTAAAGCAAAGGAACTGGAACGCTATTCACAAGGATGGAACACAAAATTAATCTGTCCTTCATAGGATTATCCCCAATACTGGTGTAACTAGGGATCTTGCAAAGGAACTTATGCTGTTGTATTCTTTCAAAACATCAGTAACTATAATTGAAGGCTATGCTAGTCAATCACAAAAATACAGATTGTTAGACTGAACTTGTAACACTTATGCACCATTAGTTGTTCTCTGCATCAAAATAAATTTTCATTTAGAGCTCTTTTTAGATAGTTAGAACCACAAAAATTCTACAATTTTCACTAATTTATGTGGTAATGAATATAATCATTTAAAGTAGCATTTACACTAGTTGGTTGTCATATAGATATTTGTTTTACTTCTAAGTAAATAAGCACCTGCGATCAAAGACCTATTTGAATATACAGTAGGCATTTCTATAGGAAAAATTGACCCTAAATTTGGTGCCTGGAAAATTGGACTTATAAATCAGGTAAGATGGTTAACTTTGTCCACCAGACAAATGTGCATAATCACTAAAAATTTCTGTTAAATTTGACAGCCTCATTAGGTTTATAATTTAAGTATATGCAGTTAACTGGTTTAAAATAAATTAAAAAAACAAGAAATAAGTTCCATAACCGTCAACTGTATATTTTCAGTATGATTAAAAGGATCAAGAAATAACCATCCAAAGTTCAATATATTATATGTACAACATAATTCTTTCACTTTACTGCCTGAAAATGTGTTGTATGCTATGGTAAAATCAAATGAAATAGCAGTGAGCAATAAAAAAAACTTTCATTAGATAAGTAAAAATTTATGCATAAAAAATTGATTAAATTGGTTATGCTGATTTATCAAATCATTTACAATTTTTGTTCAACTTGCATAACCATATTTTCTCAGGAGTGGAAAGCAAGCTAAGAAAAGAATTTTAAAAATAACATCAATTCAAGCCAATCATTGCTCCAAATTAATTAACATTTTGCAAAGTGGAGTTTCCAAAATAACATTTACAGAAGCATTTTTTTGAAGGTGAACTTTTGGAGTCACTGATTCTTCAGCTAAGTTGCCAGATTTGCACTCACATTCTTAATGTGTTGAAAGTACAAGCAAATTAACAAGTTTCCTCATCAGTGTATGGGTTTGACACAAAACAAGGGCATATATTGGCAAATGTCTTATCATAAACTAATATGCATGAAAAATTTGAAATTGCTTAAAATATCCCAATAATAGCATCTATCTATAAATATAAAAGCGAAAATGTATGTATGTGTGTTCGCTTTTTCTGTATGTCAACAAAAGGCTTTTTTCAGAGAAGCGGTCGCTCGCTTCACAACTTTTTTAAAACTTTTTATATCACATATAAATCATAATATCTCACAGTTAACAACAAAGCTCGCCTGTCTATTTAATTTGCTTGATTTCGCAGATGACGTCGTGACCTGATTTACTTTAAATAGTTGAAAAACCGAACAAATTTCATATACGTCGCTTTAGCTCCGGTAGTTAAGGCCTTGGTTCATTATCTAAACGTTTTGGGTTCGAATCGTGGTGTGAGATGTTTTTGGGTTTTTTTTTTTTTTTATTTTTTTTTTTTTTTTAATTTAAATATTGAACCCTGTATTATTTAAGCCATTTTTCACGTAACATTCGTTTTCCTGTTTTTTTTTTTTTTTTACTTCGCTTATTCTTAGCGACACCCCAAAACACCCGGGTACCCACCGATTTTTTTTAAATTTTAATATCGAAACAGGCTTATTTAAGCCATTTTTCACGTGTTCGTTTTCTGTTTTCATCGTTCGTTTGCCTTACGTTAGTTTTTTTTGTGTTTTTTTTTGTTTTTTTTCGATGTTTTGATTTGGAAAAAATTGGTTGATATATGTACTAGCCAAATGCCCAGCATTGCCCGGGATGGATTACATAGGTGGATATCTGTATTAGCAAAATACCCGGCATAGTCGAGGATTGGATAAAGTAGGTGTATATGCACTAGCAGAACAACCGGCGTCGCCGGGGATTGTATGACATAGGTGGATGTGTACTAGCAGAATACCAAGCGTCGCCTGGGATTGTATGACATAGGTGAAGTATAGGTCCGATTCGCCAATTTTGAAGATGCTTGTGCAGTATAGGTCCGATTTTAAAAAAATGTAGAAGGTGCTTGCGCAGTATATCTCTATATAAATAAAATGAACTCATTTTTTACCGTCTGATTTTGACATTAATAGGATTAAAAATCAAGATATTTCATGCAAATATAATATGCACAAACGGCAGAACAATATCTGAGGTGTGTTATAGGCTAATTATTTCTCAAATTCCTCGATAATCTTAGATTTCTATACTTTTTCTGCTGAGAAGTCACGGCCAAAATCGGTTAAGATCAATGGAAGTGGTAAAATATTTACTCTCTCATAAATTCCTCCTCCCCCTGCACACACTTAACACCGTTTGGGGATCGTTCACAAGGAACAGTTGAGAAGAGAACACCGGTTTGGCTTCGTAGTTCTTTCATGTGAAGTTATTTAAAATCACTAAACTAAACTGCAGTGCTCTGTGGCGTAGTCGTTAGCGTGCTGGACAATTCACATTATATTTTCACGTTCGCGCCGACCTACCGTAGTCGGTTTTTTTTTTTTTTTTTTTTTTTTTCCCTAAACAACTGGAATGGACTTTTCTTGGTGGCCGAACTGTTAACGTTGCAGATGTTTTTTTTTTTTTTTTTTTTTTTTTCACACTTTATTTTCCTACTTTTACTCATAACTCCGGGTTTGATCCTTCCTACTTACCTACCATAACATTTTTTAAAACTACCCCCCCCGTCCCGGAAACAAACACTCGGGCAACGCCGGGTACCCCCGCTAGTATATAATATGCAAGTAACCTGCCTTGGATGTAGCTCCATTATCAGATTCCATTAGATTAATATACAATCATTGTTATAATATGCAAGTGACCTCCCTTGAGTGTTGCTTCATTGTCGAATTCCATTAGATTAATATACAATCATTGTTACAATATGCAAGTTACCTCCCTTGGATGTAGCCTCATTGTCGAATACTATTAGATTAATATAAAATCATTGGGGTAATATGCAAGTAACCTCCCTAGGGTGTAGCTCCATTGTCGAATTCCATTAGATTAATATACAATCATTGTTATAATGTACGAGTGACCTTCCTTGTGTGTAGCTTCATTGTCGAATTCCATTAGATTAATATACATTGTCATGATATGCGAGTGACCTCCCTCTGTAGCTTCATTGTCGAATACCATTAGATTAATATAAAATAATTATGATATGTAAGTTACCTCCCTTGGATGTGGCTACATTGTCAAATTCTATTAGAATAATATACAATCATAATAATATGCAAGTAACCTCCCTTGGGTGTAGCTTCATTGGCGAATTCTATTAGATTAATATACAATCATTGTTACAATATGCAAGTGATTTCCCTAGGATGTATAGTCATTGTCGAATTTCATTAGAATAATATACAATCATTGCCATAATATGTAAGTGACCTCCCTTGGATGTAGCATCTTTGTCGAATACCATTAGAATAATATAAAATCATTGGTGTAATATGCAAGTGACCTCCCTTGGATGTAGCTTCACTGTCAGATTCCATTAGATTAATATACAATCATTGTTATAATATGCAAGTGACCTCCCTTGGATGTAGCCTCATTGTCGAATACCATTAGATTAATATGCAATCAATGTAATATGCTAGTCAACGCTCTTGGATATGGCTTCATAGCTGGATATTTGTACTAGTATAATACCCAGCGTTGCCGGGGATTGGATAAAATGGCTGGGAGGTTTCCTACGAGAATACCTGGGATCGGATCAGATAGGTGGATATTTGTGCTAACAGAATACCCCATATAGGAAGATGGTGCGATTATGTCGTAAAATCATGAAAAATTATTGTCCAAATTAGTAACATATCCAAGAATTATGAGAAATAATGAAATGCAAGATATTTGTTGGTGTGCTTGTAATAAAATAACATGCCAGACAATGTCACAAAGTAATTATTTTAGCAAGAGGAAAGGATATTATGTGTGTTAAATTATAAAAAATGATTGTCGAAATTAGTAACATATCCAAAAATTATGAAAAGTGATTAAATCTAAGTTATTGGAGTGGTGTGTTTATAATGAAATGAACAGCCCAGATATAGTCTTAAAGTTAATATTTTAGTAAGGAGTCGATTATGTGGGTTACAAAAATGATTGTAGAAATTAGTAACATATCCAAGAAAAGTGAAAAAGGATGAAATGTGAGTTATGCGATTGGTGTGTTTGTAATGAAATTACCAGCCCAGACAATGTCTCAAATATATTTTTTTAGTAAGAGGAAGGGGATTATGTGGGTTAACTCATGAAACATGATTGTCGAAATTAGTAACATATCCAAGAATTATGAAAAATGATAAAATGTGAGTTGTTTGATTGGTGTTTATCATGAAGTAACCAGTATCAATGTCTCAAAGTTATTTTAGCAAGAGGAGAGGGGATTATGTGTGTTAAATCATGAAAAACGATTAGAAAAGTATACAATTATTGTCATAATATGCGAGTGACCTCCCTTGGATGTAGTTTCATTGTCGAATATCATTACATAAATATACAATCCTTGTTGTAATATGCAAGTTACCTCCCCTGAATGTAACTTCATGGTCGACTACCATTAGATTATTCAAGTGACCTCCCTTGGATGTAGCTTTATTGTCGAATACCATTAGATTAATATGCAATCATTGTAATATGATGCCAATGAACTCTTTGATGTGCCTTTAATTTGTACTAGCAGAATACCCAACGTTGCCGGTGATTGGATATTTGTGATAACAGAATACCCTATATAGGAAGATGGGGTGATTATGTCATAAAATCATGTAAAATTATTGTTCAGATAAGTAACATATCCAAGAATTATGAAAAATGATGAACTGTGAGTTATTTGATTGGTGTGTTTGTAACGAAAAAAAAAAAAAATCAGCCAGACAATATCTCAAAGCTATGTTAGTAAGAGGAAGGGGATTATGTGGGTTAAATCATGAAAGACGATTGTCGAAATTAGCAACATATCCAAGAAATATGAAAAGTGATTAAATGTAAGCTATGTATTTATAATGAAATAAACAGCCTATATATAGTCCGAAAGTTATTATTTTAGTAAGAGGGGGTTAATTATGTGGGTTACATGATAAAAAATGATCGTAAAAATTAGTAACATATCCAAGAATTATTAAAAATGAGTAAATTTGAGTTATTTGTTTGGTGTGTTCTTAATAAAATAGAAAGCCAAGATGATGGATTAAAGTTATAATTTTAGTAAGAACGGGGCTATAATTAGTGTTAAATCAAGAAAAGTGATTATCAAAATTAGTAAAATATTCAAGAATTATGAAAAATGATGACATACGAGTAATTTTATTAGTGCGTTTGTAATTAGACAGCCCAGACAATGTCTCAAATGTATTATTTTAGTAAGAGGTGGGCGATAATGTTGGATAACTCATGAAACATGATTGTCGAAATAAGTAACATATCCAAGAATTATGAAAAGTTATGAAATGTAAGTTATTTTATTTCTGTTTTTATAATGAAATAAACAGCCCAGAAAAAGCCTCAGTTATTTCTTTAGTAGGACAGGGTCAATTATGTGGGGTTAATCATGAAACATGACTGTTGAAATTAGTAACATATCCAAGAATTATGAAAAATGATGAAATGTGAGTTATTTGATTGGTGTGTTTGTAATAAAATAACTAGCCAGATAATATCTCTAAGTTATTATTTTAGTAAGAGGAAAAGGGATTATTTGGGTTAAATCATGAAAAATGATTGTTGAAATTAGTAACATATCCAAGAATTATGAAATATAAAATGTGAGGTATTTGATTAGTGTGTTTGTAATGAAATAACCAGCCAGACAATGTCGCAAAGTAATTATTTTAGCAAAAGGAAATATTATGTAGGTTAAATTATAAAAAAACTATTGTCGAAATTAGTAACATATCCAAGAATTATGAAGTGATTAAATCTAAGTTATTGGATTGATGTGTTTATAATGAAATGAATAGCCCAGATATAGTCTTAAAGTTAATATTTTAGTAAGAGTGGGTTGATTATGTGGGTTGTTACATCATTAAAAATGATTGTTGAAATTAGTAACATATCCAAGAAAAGTGAAAAAGGATGAAATGTGTGTTAGTGATTGGTGTGTTTGTAATGAAATTACCAGCCCAGACAATGTCTCAAATGTATTACTTTAGTAAGAGGAAGGGGATTATGTGGGTTAACTCATGAAACCTAATTGTCGAAATTAGTAACATATCCAAGAATTATGAAAAATTATGAAATGTTAGTTATTTGATTTGTGTGTTTGTAATGAAATAGACACCAGACATTGTCGCATGGTTGTTATTTTAGTAAGAGAGGGGCGATTATGTGTGTTAAATCATGAAAAATGATTTGAAATTAGTAACATATCCAAGAATTATGAAAAATGATAAAAAATGAGTTATTTGATTGGTGTGTTTATCATGAAATAACCAGAGACAATGTCTCAAAGTTATTATTTTAGCTAGAGGAGAGAGGATTATGTGGGTTAAATCATGAAAAACGATTGTCAAAATTAGTAAAATATCCAAGAATTATGAAAAGTTATTAAATGTAAGTTATTTGATTGGTGAAATAAACAGCCCAGATATTGTCTGAAAGTTAGTATTTTAGTAAGAGGGGGGTCTATTATGCGGGTAAAATCTTAAACAATGATTGTCGAAATTAGTAACATATCCAAGAATTATGAAAAATGATTACATGTGAGTTGTTCGTAATGAAATAGACAGGCTAGAAGATATATCAAAGTTGTTATCATTTTGTAAGAGGAACGGGATAGTCGGTTAATGAGGGGGGGGCGATTATTTGGGTTACTTTATTAAAAATTCTTGAAATTAGTAACATATTCAAGAATTATGAAAAATGGTCAAATGTGAGTTATTTGATTGGTGTGTTTGTAATGAAAAAGAACAGCCATACAATGTCTGAAATTATTATTTTAGTAATAGGTGGCGATAATGTGGATTAACTCATGAAAAATTGTCAAAATTAGTAACATATCCAAGAATTATGAAAAATGAAGTTTTAGTTATTTGATTGGTGTGTTTATAATGAAATAAACAGCCCAGTCAATGTAGCAAATTTATGATTTTAATAAGAATTGGGCGATTATATGTGCGCACTCATTAAATTTGATTGTCGAAATTCATAACATATCCAAGAATTTATGAAAAATGATGAAATGTGAGGTATTTTGACGTGTTTGTAATGAAATAAATGGCACAGAAATGTCTCAAAGGTATTATTTTAGTAAGAGGAGAGGGATTATGTGATTGAACTCAGAAAAAATGAGGGTTGCAATTAGCAACATATCCAAAAATTATGAAAAATGATGAAATGTGAGTTATTTGATTGGTATATTTATAATGAAGTAGACATACCAGACAATTTATGAAAGTTATTTTAGCAAGAGGTCGCGATTATCTGGGTTACTTCATTAAAAATAATCGTCGAAATTAGTAGTATATCCAAGAATTATGAAAAATGATATGAGTTACTTTGTTGGTGGGTTTGTAATGAAATAACCAGCCATACAATGTCTAAAAGTTATTTTAGTGGGAGAAGGGGGCGATAATGTGGATTTACTCATGAAAAATGATAATCGAAATTAGTAACATACTATAGCCTATGTATCAAATTTTTTATTTTAGTAAGAGTGGAGGCGATAATGTAAGTTAAATCATGTGACATGGTTGTTGAAATTAGTAACATATCAAAAAATTATGAAAAATGATTAAATGTGAGTTATTTGGATGATGTGTTTGTAATGAAAAACTAGCCAAGACAATGTCTTAAAGTTATTATTTTAGACAGGTGAGCGATAATGTGGGTTAAATTGTCGAAATTTGTAACAATCCAAGAATTATGGGATTCAACATATATACTTACAGGTTACCCGGAGTCACCCTGGATTCAATGAGACATGCAAATGTATGCAAGCAGAATACATGGTCGCCTGGGATGTAATGAGATAGATGCAAATATATACTAGCAGAATACTTGGCATTGCCTTGGATTGAATTATATACTAACAGAATACCTTGCGTCGCCCAGGATTTAATAAGATTTACCCAGTGTTGCCCGGGATTGAATGAAATAGGTGAAAATATATATTACCAAAATACCTGGCATCACTTGGGATTTGATGAGATAAATGTGTTGTATATTACCTGTCCTTGCATATACATGCTGTAAATTACCTACCCTAGGTAAGATACAATTATTTCATGTGTAATACCAGTCTTATGTAGGTAAAATTCTTTTGCTCGGAATAGCAAATGATACATAAACATACAAAATTCCTCTCTCATAAAAATAACAAATATATTGCAAAACCAAATTCAATTTCTTCATTGTTCATACGGTCCCGAGCAACACCGGGTACCCCCGCTAGTCTGTAATATAAAGGGCAAAAATCTGTTTAAATGTATGTATGTATGTCTGCCTAAAACTTTCCACAGAGGCGACGGATTTTCACGAGATTGGTATCGTTTGGAAGCTCGACCCTTCAGACGATAAATATCGAAAAATTGGCATTATTTCCTTCACCTTCAACTGGGCACTTTTCTATAGGGAGGGTTAACAAAAAGTCATTCCTTCATGACAATTTAGCCAAACATGCATGTGCAGAAGACCTTTCTTGAATTAGTTTAAATATTAAAAAAAAAAAACGACCTAACTTCATTTATGCAATCCTAGACCAGTTGTTATAGTGGCAGCATCGTTATCTTAAGATTGCACGTTCGAGCCGAGATATCAGATTTTTTTTTTTTTTTCGATTTTCAAAGTTTTAATATTGAAACTGGTTATTTATGCCATTTTTACATTCATTTTTTTTATTTTTCCATCACGTTACTTTTTTTTTGTTTTGTTTTTCCGATTTTTTATGGTTGAACATTTAAACATTATTTATGCCATTTTCTTTTTTTTTTTTTTGTTCGCTTATTCTTTATTTTGCATCACGTTTGCTATTTTTTTTTTTTTTTCGATTTAAAAAAAAATTGATATTTAAACAAGGTTATTATGTTTGCTTATTCTTTATTTTCCATTTTGTTTTGATATACCCTCCCCACACACATACACCTCACCACACCTGAGCAACGCTATGTACTCCTGCTAATATAATATAAGACTCATTTAAAAGTTGTCAAAATTTTTTAAAAAATATATTATTTTAGGGTATTAGTTTCACATAGATTTTATGTAAAACTGGCCTGGGTGCCTGGCATTGCCCAGGTGTTTGGAGATGTGTGTTGAGCAAAAAAAATAAAGTGGTGGTGGGCAAGCAGGCTTTAACCCGTACCGCGAAGGAGGTAAAGAACGTGAAAAAAATGTGACGTCTTTGCTGTTTTACCCATTACAAAACAGGAAGTGATGAGTGTTTAAATTAAGGCTAGTCCATCTAAAAGAGGCGATAGCTTTGGAAAATATTGGCAAAAAAAAGTGACCCCTTCCCTCTCTGTAGAAAAGTGCCCAGTTGAGCATGAAGGAATTAATGTGTTTAGCCAATTTTTCGATATTTGTCGTCCAAGGGTTGAGCTTCCAAAGGATACCGATCTCGTGAAAATCTGTTGCCTCTGTTGAAAGTTTTAGGCAGACATACAAACATACATACATTTTAACAGACGGATGAGATTTATCTTATAGATGATCCACCATTTTCTAGGCCCTGCTAACTTTTTAGAGCAGTTAATTTATCTAGGAGACAAACCCTATGAGTTTTTAGACAATTTTTGTATGATAGGGACTTACTGTTTGGACTAAGGGTTAGTGGTAATTTTATAGGATTTTTATTTTAAAGTGGATGCCATTTGGACTTGGTAAGTGGTAGGGTAAAAGGAGAATTTTGAGGTGTGGGGCTTATTATTCAATTTAATAGTATGACGGATTCAAGGGAGTCACTTTTAGGTGTGCTTGTCATTTGGACTTCAATTTAGTGGTAGCATTATTTACTTTTTTTATATATATTAACTTTTCAGATTGAAAGCATATCTAAAAAAAAAAAAAAAAAAAAAAAAGGGGGTGGGGGCAAGAATATCCGGAAATGTTGTTCATTGTACATTAAATTTATGTGAAAGTAATCTCTCCCTACTCTAAATTATATATTTTTTTTATTTTTATGTAATGTGTCCCAGCTTAATGATGTAAAAAGCAGAATGTCAGGCAGAGCTACTGTCGATTTTTCATGAAGGGCCAGGGAGATTTTCAATTCTAATTATTTCGGTATTCTTGCAGAATTTGACCGTGATCCTTGAGATTTTCAGTCAATTTAAGTCAACCAGCAATCACTGGATTAAGCCAAGTGTTCAAATATTGAAACGCTAAATTGAAATTTTTTTTTTTTTTTGTATTAAAAATGTCTTTAAATTTTGAGTGGGGATATTTTTCTCTATTTATTTTCAATTCAATGGCTGAACATTTATTTGTGGGCATACGAAATAGCTACCCTGAAAAACATGCAAAGTAATGAGGTATCGTTTCAGAACAATAGACTGGAAGAATTTTATCAGTGAAATTTGCCAGAAGTATTTCCTTATAAATCCACGGCAGATCAAAGGGCACACAGTCCAAATAAACAAGTCCCTCTTCAACCGAACGAAACATAAGATCAGGAGAATTCCCAAACCGCTTTGGGTCTTCAGTGGCTATGACACCACCGACAAGGAAAGTTTCTTGGTGACTGTATCAAACCGAAACGCAGAAACCCTCCTTCTAATAATAAACAAATATATTGTCAGACACTACGGTCATATCTGACTGTTGGAAGGCCTATAACAAAGTTGGAGACCCCACAACGAAGGCAACAATAAATTACGTCAAAAGGATGTAGCAGGAAGCAAAACAACTCTAGAAGTGTAAGCCATGTTTAGTTTCAGATGGTTCGTTGTTCTAAACAAGTTTGGAGAGGTGACTGGTTTGCAGTAAACAGAACAGTTTCCGATGGTTCGCTGTTACACACAAGTCCTGAGAGGTGACTTGTTTGCAGTAGACAGTTCCACAGAGCAAAATATTCTTACCGTGTTGAGACGGAAACCGTGTTGAGACGGAAAAAAAACATGTGAAATTGCTACGGAAAAGGTTTAATATTTATGGAGCAATTCTGGTTTCTGATTGGTTGGTAGCAGAACGTGAATTAATTCGATTCGTCAGTTCCTAGCAGCATCGTTTATAAATAGAATCATCCGACTGTGTGGAATCATACCCCCATTATAACTCCAAAATATTGTAACATCCTCCCTATTTTTTATAATGGGGAAGTCCCTTGTGTTCGTTCTGCTCAAAAGTAAATATTTATTTTTATATTCATAATTATACATAACAAAAATTAGAAATCATTTGGATCTTAGAATTTTAGCATGTAAAAAGACACCATTTTTAATTGTGTTCAAATGTCAAAACAGATGTGTACAGAGAAGAGAAATAAAAGAAATGGAAGGTATTTTAACCTTAAAAAGGGATGGGTATGTGAAAAAGAAGCCGTTTCTTAAATTTGATTATGCAGTTTTGTAAAAGAAAAGAAAAACGCATACATATAAATAAATATACATAAAACATACATGCAATATGTACCCGTTTAAAGAGGTTTTTTTTAGTTGATGAAAACAATGCAAAAAATAGATAGGACATTTTTGAAAAATAAGGAAACTAATGTGCACTAAAAAAATAAGTCAATTGTAATTTCTGCGCACCTTAAAATAAGCATGCAAAAAGTATTTTGTCAAAGGAAAATTACAAAGAGTTTTTTTTTTTTTTTTTTAATTTTTTTTTTTTATTATTTCAGCAAAAGTATTAGTTACGCATTAGTAGGTTAAAGTGTTAATACAAATAAAATGGATACAGTTTAACGTCTTGTCCAGGACTATTTTTATATATAAGAGAGAGAGAAATGTATATACATACAGGACCGTGAAAAAAAAAAATTATTCAGTCGAATTCCCCAACAAGTTTTGAGAAAAAAAAAACGCTGTAACTTTATTCTTCTTGCGGGTTTCATGAATACATCAGCGATATTTTGTTCTGATGATATGTAATTCAAAATAATGGATTCCTTTTTCACCTCGTTTTTTATAAAATGGTATTTTATATCTATATGCTTAGATCTTTGGTTGATTGTGTTCTGTACTAAGACTATACTGGCTTGATTATCACAATTTATTACTACAGAGCTTTTAGTTAATTCTGGCTCCAAAATAGTCCTTTGGATATTTTTAAGGTAGAGTGCTTCCTGGATTGTGTGTGTGATCGCGATAAATTCTGCTTCACATGTAGAGATACAGTCTGTTGCTTTTTAGATTTCCATGAGATAATAGGCCCATTTTCTGAGAGTCTGAAACAATATAAATAGAATCGTCCGACTGTGTGGGATCATACCCCATTATAACTCCAAAATATTGTAACAACAGAACAAAAAAAAAAAATGCGGAACCAACCGGGAGAGTCTAGATATCTAATTGAACTTTTTGGAGACCAAAATTTGGAAACAATCCTTTTGTCTCCATCATAAATCACATTTCCAAAAGCTAATAGGTTAGGAAGTTTCCTTCCATTTCCTCTACTCCATCTCCTCTCTCTTTGCCATCAATGGCCATTCAACAGTGGACCGAAGTAAATATGCCTAAGGAAACATTCTAATCTCTAGAAAGTTCTTCCACCAATAAACAGCCATTTTAAAAAAAAAAATGAAATAAAAAAAGTTTGTAACTTCTTGAAAAAATATTTTTTCTGTACTTTCTCCTAACAATTTATGGCTTTCATAAAATATAATCTTTTCTACCTTGTAAAAACAAATTCTGTTAAAAAAGATGTTTAATGCAAAAAAAACCCCAAAAACTTGTAATTAAAAAAAATTAAAAATCTAACAATAAATCATTTCTCCCTGATAGGCTCATAAGAGTAGTGGTTGATGGGCTGAAATCAGAGGCTCACAGTATTAATGCTGGAGTCCCTCAGGGATCCATCTTGGGCCCAACTCTTTTCCTGATCTCCATCAATGATAAAGTGTCTTACTTAAGGGGCCGGTTCATCAGGAATTTGTTTATGCTGGACTTGATGACATCCAGGTGGGAAACAGGCAAACTGAAGAGTTCCACAGGCGTGCACTTCTAAGGAGCTTTATTCATGGAATCTACGTTTTGATTTAGGCACAGATAAAGAGTGGGGAAAATTATTGACAGTAGTTTCAGCTAGATGGGTGTTTATCGTGAAAGATTGGCGAAGTGGGGGGGGGGCAGAGATTGGAGCTCAAATGAGCACTTGCCATGGAAATAACGATAAAACAAAGACAGGCTCACAACGTCTCTTCTGTGGGAGAGAGGTTGCACGGAAGAGAAAAGGACATCCCCCACGAAGCCACGAAGTCTACTTTGTACTCTGTCAAGGCAGGATAGCTGTTTATGGCAGTGACAGCAGTACTCCATCCTTGGACGTACTTGGCTTTTATATAGAGAATTGCATCAGTAGTGAGATATTTTCTGGAGCGGTAGAAGGATCCCACCATTTTCCCAGCGACCTTGGCAACAGACTTGATGTACGTGTTTCATCTCAGATCAGGAGTAATGGTCAAAACCAGAAGCTTGTCAAGACATGGAGCGTCCACCAGACGAGAGCCATCCATTTCAATTGATGCCAGATGGGGATCAGCGTTGATGATGTAAAGATAGGAGCTTGGATTTAGATGCATTAAAAGTAACCAGCCACCTCTTCCCCCCACTGAACCATGCGCTCAAGATCAGAGGAGAGAGAATCAGAGAGAGCTTTGTCATTTACGGCCTTTGATGTGTTGCTATAGATGGTCGATCTATGTATCTATCTAAATCTATGTAATTTTGTAGGTTTCTAATGTTATTTTATACATATTTGAAAAAAATGCATGATGTCGGCTCTCTATCATGGCGAATTTTAATACTTACATTAAGCGCCTGCTTAAGGGCATCGTGATATTATAACCCAGATTGAAATACTAATTTTCGAGTCAAAAAATTGGTAGCCACGTGATTTTCACATTTCAAAATGTAAAATATCAAAGTATCACGAAAATTGATAAAGAAAAAATAAAATTGTGGTTGATTTAAAATATTTACCGAGACGATGATCGAAATATACCAGTTGTATCATTTTAAAATGAAAACAATGCAATGAAACTCTAAACTGCAGAGTCGTAATCCCAAACACTATATATGCTATTGTTTATTCAAGTACGGAGAAAGGGGGGAGGGGTATAATGAGTTAATCAACATTTGTTTCTCTAAAGCCTTATACACGTAGATTTTAATATTATAGTAAATGTGAGTTTATGGATTGGTGATTGTTTAATGAAATAATCCTCCCAGGCATAATCTTTCTTTTAAAGTAGGGGAGGATGGTAGTCTGACGTGTTTACTGGTGATGATGTCATTATCTTCTGTTAAAAAAAATGCATATATATTTATGATGTACTGCATTGACATAAGATGTCATATTCCAAAAATCACACAGATGAACTGCTGATTCCAAAAATCCAGTAAATGGATCAGTGCACGCTAAGGGCTTATTTGTAACATTCCAAAAATTACGTAAATATATCAAGTAATCTTGAGTTCATATTTTCGTCCGTAATGTCCTAATGGCAGTAATTGCAAAAACTCTTCTAAGGGACGCATTAGTCACTGGAATGCTGAGACTGATACTACACTCAGAAATTCATGTTGCCCAATCGAAATGGTTGCAATGGTTGCCCAATCCCTAACTGTTTTTATGTATTAATTTCAAAAACCTGCTGAAACAGTTTATGATTTCTACTTCACAAGATTTCCAGCTACGGTATAACTGCAAATGTTTTCTCAATCATTAAATCATTTCTCTCCGATAGGCTCATAAGAGTAGTGGTAGATGGACAAAAATCGGAGGCCTGCAAGATAAATGCTGGAGTCCCTCAGGGGTCAATCCTGGGCCCAACTCTCTTCCTGATCTACATCAATGACCTCCCTAAACACATACTTAAATCATTCGTTGACATCTATGCTGATGACACGACCATCTACGGCAACACATCAAAGGCTGTAAATGACAAAGTTCTCTCTGATTCTCTCTCCTCTGATCTCGAGCGTGTGGTTCAGTGGGGGAAGATGTGGCTAGTTACCTTTAATGCATCCAAAACCAAACTCCTATCCTTACATCATCAACGCTCTGATCCCCAGCTGGCATCAATTGTGATGTGATGGATGGCTCTCGTCTGGGTGAGGCCCCGTGTTTTGACAAGCTTCTGGGTTTGACCTTTACTCCTGATCTGAAATGGAACACGTACATCAAGTCTGTTGCCAAGGTCGCTGGAAAGATGATGGGATCCTTCTACCGCTCCAGAAGATATCTCACTACTGATGCAATTCTCTATCTATATAAAAGCCAAGTACGTCCAAGGATGGAATACTGTTGCCATATCTGGGCAGGAGCTGCCAAAAACAGCCCATCATGCCTTGACAGAGTACAAAATAGACTTCGTGGTTTAGTGGGGGATGCCCTTTTCTCTACCCTGCAACCCCTCTCCCACAGAAGAGACGTTGCGAGCCTATCCTTGTTTTATCGTTATTTTCATGGCAGGTGCTCGTCTGAACTCCAATCCCTGGTCCCCCCTCGCCAATCTTTCACGAAAAACACCCGTCTAGCTGAATCCACTGTGAAAAATTTCCCCCCCACTCTATATCTGTGCCTAAATCAAAACGCGGATTCCATGAACAAAGCTTCTTTCTTAGAACTGCACGCCTGTGGAACTCTGTTCAGGATTGAATGACCTTGCTGGAAATATATACTGACAGAGTACCCGGTATTGAATGACGTTGCTGGAAATATATACTAGCAGAATACACGGTGTCGCCAGGGATTAAATGATATTGCGGGATATATATATACTAGCAGAATATCCAGCGTCACACGAGATTGAATGACATTGCTGTAAATATATACTAACAAAATACCCCCCCCCCAATTGAAAAAGAGATAGAAAAATATATTAACAGAATACCCGGCGTAGCCCGGGATTGGATGAGGTGGAAATATATACTAGCAGTTTACCCGGCATGGCCTGGGATTGAATAACCTTGCTGGAGATATATACTAGAAGAGTCGCCCGGTATTGAATGACCTTGCCGAAAATGTTAGCAGAATACCCAGTGTCGCCCAGGATGGAATAACATTGCTGAAAATATATATTAGCAGAATACCCGGCATTGCCCGGTATAGAATGACATTGTTGGAAATATATACTAGCAGAATACCCAGCGTCGCCCGGGATTGGATGAGAGAGGTGAAAATATATACTAGCAGAATAACCGGTGTTGCTCGGGATTGAGATGGTAGTGGGCGAATACCCAGCATCGCCCAGGATTGATTGAGATAGGTGAGAATATATACTAGCCGAATACCCTCTCAGGACAGGCCAATAAGTCTCCTGTGCGTCATGAGTAAGTTGCTGTAATCTGTTAAATAGAGAAGTAATCAACCATCTCAGCAAAAATAACCATAATGATACACAATATGGTTTCCGTTCTGCTAGATCTACAGCAGATGTGCTTACATTATATCTCATAGGATTAGCGAATCTTTCGACAGAGGCAACCTTTCTAGGGCAATTGCTCTTGACATATCTAAGGTCTTTGATAGGGTATGGCATGAAGGTTTACTTCACAAGATCTCCAGCTATGGTATAGCTGGAAATGTCTTAATTATTAAATCATGTCTTTCTGACAGGTTCATAAGAGTAGTAGTTGATGGGCAAAAATCAGAAGCTTAGAGTATTAATGCTGGAGTCCCTCGGGTCCATTCTGGGCCCAACTCTTTTCCTGATCTACATTAATGGTCTTCCAAATCACATCCTTACATCATTCATAGACATTTATGCTGATGACACTACCATCTATGGTAGCACATCTAAGTCAGTAAATGACCAAGTTCTCTCCGATTCTCTTACCTCTGATCTTGAGCATGTGGTACAATTGGGAAAGGAGTGGCTGGTTACTTTTAATGCATCTAAAACCAAGCTTCTCTCTTTACATCAATGTTCTGATCCCATTCTGCCATCAGTTGAAATGAATGGCTCTCGTCTAGAGGAGGCCTCAAGTTTTGACAAGCTTGTGGGCTTGACCATTACTCCTGATCTTAAATGGAATACGTACATCAAATCTGTTGCCAAGGCTGCTGGAAAAATGGTGGGATCCTTCTATCGATCCAGTAGCTGATGCAATTCTCTATCTATATAAGAGCCAGATACGTCCAAGGATGGAATACTGTTGCCACATCTGGGCAGGAGCTGTGAGAAAGGACATCCTACCTTGATAGAGTTCAAAATAGACTTTGTAGCCTCTTAGGAGATATCCTTTTCTCTTCCCTGCAACCTCTATCTCACAGAAGAGATGTTGCGAGTTTGTCTCTACTGTATCATTATTTTCATGGAAAGTGTTTGACTGAGCTTCAGTCTATGGTCCCCCCTCGCCAAACTTTCACAAGAAACACTCGTCTAGCTGAAAACGCTATCAATAATTACCTCCATTCGTTATCTGTGCCTAAACCTAAACTTCGATTCCATGAACAAAGCTTCTTTCTTAGAATTGCACGCCTGTGGAATTGTCTTCCGTTTTCCTGCTTTCCAGCTGACTACAATATGGCTGTCTTCAAGTCTAACGTAAACAAGTTCCTGATGAGCCGTTCCACTTAACAAATTTACTGAATTTCCATTACTAACGATTACTCTATTGTCCAATTTCTACTGTACACTCTTTAACCCTTGTTCTCGAGTGGCCGCTTGGCCTTGATGTTTACCTATGTAAGGGGGGGGGGCCGGCATCGCACAGAATTAAATGAAATAGGTGGAAATATATACTAGCAGAATACCGGCGTTGCTCGGGGTTGGATGCAATTAATGGAAATATATTCTTGCATAATACCCGGCATCGCCTGGTATTTAGACACACCCGGAAATTGTCTTTGTGTGTACATTTCCCTACAAAACTACTGTCAATTCTCAGTTTATAAACTCAAGATTTGACATAGAGGTATTGAGATTTGGAAAAATCTTTTTTTATTGGTTTTCGAACAGAAATTTGTCTGTCAAAGTTCAACCTTTAAAAACTATCAAACTTCTCCGCCAATTTTGGATCTAAACACTTGAAATTTTAGATGTAGGTTACTTGGACATAGATGAAACTTTTTAATTAGATTGAGCCAAAACAAATGTTGGGGGATCACAATTGGTGTCAAAGTTCAAAAACATTTAACCTCTGCAGTCTCTACCAAATTACTCAGACAATTTCTGGTCTAAACATTTGAAATTTGGCATAAAGTGTATTCAGACATAGGGCAAGCTTTTTAATCTGTTTTTGTCTGAACATTTAGCTGCCAAGGAGTCAAAGTTCAAAAGATTTTACCTTTGTGGTCTCTAGGTCTTTTTTTTTTTTTTTTTTTCTTTTTAGTCAAATAAAAAAGTTCATTATGACCTGAATTATCTCAAAACGTTTAAATTTTATTTTTTTTTTAATTTTGATAAATAAATTTTTATCTTATGACAGTATATATTCCAAATTTCATGATGGGCATTCCACTAGAACTGTCTACAAGCGTTTTATAGAAGTGGGCAAAATTTGTAAAGCTTTTAATGCTGATCAATATTTACATAAAGACCATGGTCATAAAATCAAAAATATTTCTGTTGACAAAACTGAATTTTTTTTTTTTTTTAATGCAACACAGTTTGTTATGGAAAAAATTGATATAGTGTTGGGACAGTTAATCGAAATCTGGAAAGTCAGAACTTTTTGAGGTATGAGAATCAGAAAATTTTTCCATTGCTAGTACTATAAGATAAAATGAGTAATTATTTTTAAGCTGCCAGTAAAAGTAAAACCTAATAACATAAAAATGATCTGGATTTATTTTAACTGAAAAAAAAAAAAGCAATGACCATAAGTCCTTCATCATTGACAAATCTAATAAGTGGTAAAAGGTATTAAAAATACTTTGTTTTTTCGATAAATTAGTAGACTGAGTAAAACTTTTCTCGCTTCTAAACAAGACCTGCTTTGATGACTTTTTTTAAGCCACTGTCTGTTTACTGATTGGAGGCTGCCAAATCATCCAAGCCACTTCACCCCACCCCTCAGAATTTTTTATCCTTTTGACCCCTGTAAGATATACATAAGTTATGAACAGCCAAATTTCAGATTCAGCAATCGATGGGAACCCTGTTTTTGAGCCCAGCCAAAATAAGGCCAAGAGGCCGAAAAAGACTACTCATCGTTACAAACTTATAAACTTTTTGAAAAGTATTTAGTTTCTAACTTAGGCTTTGGTACTTATGAGGGTTTTTTGACCGAGGAATCAGAAAATCAACCTTAGAAAGCCAATGGAGTTTATCTTATGGGACTTTTTTTGCCCATTTATATGCCAAGACAGCTTCCGCAGGAACCCCCAAAAGGGGCAGAACATTGGTGGTCAAGAATAGACAACTCTAGGGATCAGAGGTGATATCTGCTTTAATATTTAGAAAGCCAAAAGATAGAACTTAAATATATATAGGTTCATAATGCGGAAAGTTGACAATTTTCAAAAACTCGTAGTTGAAAACGCTCGATTTTCGTCTAATGTTGATAAATATAGAAAGTTTTATGGCTGCCTGGGTGTAATTTAGAGGTATATATGTGTTTATCATGATTTTATATTTCGGTGGCTAAATTCTCTTACTCTTAGATAAATATATAGCAGGGGGATAGGTAAAAATTAATATTGAAACCGTTTTGCCAGTTAAGTTTGTCTTGGAACATAAGTAGCAATACACATGAAAAAATTGAAATAGCTTAAAGTATTTCAATATTGGTATACATAGAAAGAGCTTGATGAGCTAAGAAAGAATCTTTTTAAATTTTAAAAATCTGATTAAAATTAAGGAAGTTATGACTATTTTTGTGCCTCAAACGTTTGGATATTTTCCCCTTTTTAAGACCATATGCGTTTTGTCACATTTTTTACACTACTTTTTCAGTAAAAATGTCATATCTTTGTTAAAACACAAGACTAAGCAATGAAATTTACCATATAAGTGTATTTTTGTACAAGGAATTAGAATATGCAACTGAAAATCTCCCGAAGTTTATGGTTTCCAAATAATCTGCAGTAAATGTGCATAAATATGCAGCAATTCCTTAAAAATGCCATGTACCCATAAACAGAAAAGAAGTTGGAGAACTCAAAGTTGAATTGTAATGTGCTTTATGTACAAAAAACTTAAATCTAAACATGGGACCATTTAAAAATGAATATATTGCAATATTTCTTTGGTATTATTGTAGATTAACACCTTCTGTTTAACCCCACCCAACCCCTTCTGACCACCCCCCTCCAAAATGGGATTCTACCTTTTTAGGCAATTATGTATGAAATGCCATGAAAAACTTTAATGAAAGATAAACAAATTATTTTAGAATTTAATGTAAAATAATTCCCCATTACAGGTCATTCTAGCGTTTTAGGGCAGTTAACTGTTTTTTTTTTTATGGGAGATAAATCCTGTATGCTTTTTGTTTTATTTTTTTTAAGACAATTATATGTGGTTTTAAGAGGGTTTCTATGCAATGAGAATATGGGTAGGTTGCCATTCGGACTTTGAATTAATTGTAGGGCTAAGGAAAATTATGTGGGAACATACTGAAGACTTGACAGAAACAAAAACAATATTAGAGGGGGGGGGGGCGGTTAGTTTCACAAAAATTTAATGTAAAATAATTCACCATTTCCAGCATTTTAGGGCACTTCAATTTATTTTTATGTGCATTTTTCTTTAAGGAAGGATCTATTTTTTGTTTGTTTTAGATGCTTGTATGTGGCTTACAGAGGTATTTTGTTGGGGGGGGGGCCACTCGAACTTAGTGTTACTGTTAGGGTTAAAGAGTGTTTTAGGACGAGACTTGCCACACATAACTTTAGTAGGTGGGTTGCTAACAGTATTTTGTTTTACTATTTATTTTTAAGTCCTTACCAAGACTTCAAATATTTAAGTGTCAACTGACATTTGTCTTGTTCTCTGGAAATGCTCAACAGTCAACACTATTTGTGCGTTTGTATTACTTGCCACAGAGGTCGAAAAAGTTGTCCAAAAAAATAAAAAATAAGAAAAATAAAATTATAACAAATAAATGTTATGCAAAGCATGTTTTTATTTAATGTAACATGTTTATTCAGCTCGACAACCATACAGTGCTTACCGATGTATTGGAAAGTTAAAAATGCCGACCGACTATCTCTTTCACACGGTAAGTTTGGGAAAATGAGTTAAAAATAAAAAACTAGATAAAATACTGTTAAAAACCCGCCGAATAGTTTCTAACAGTATTTTGTCTGTTTTTTTATTTATAACTCATTTTCCCAAACTTACCACCTCAAAGAGAGAGAGTGGGCCGCCATTTTAAATTTTTGAATACATCGGTAAACACTGTTTTTCGAGCTGAATAAACATGTTACATTAAATATAAACACTAAAAACATATCCAGTTAGATAGAAAAGTAACTTATCTTGCCTTTGATAACATTTATTTGTTATATATTTGTTTTTTGACAACTTTTCAAATCTATGTGTATAGTAATTCAAACGAGATTTTCATACATCTTTTGATTTTGAAAAAAAAAACATTTGTGGCTATTCGCAGTAAAACATTGTTTTAATTCGCTGTTCAAAACTAATGCAATGAATAAAAGTGCATGCAAGCTATATATCTACAAAAGTTTACTTTGTTTTTTAACCATGTTTTTAAATTTGGCTAGAAATGTGAGAAACTATAATGGATTCATAATGCCGAATTAGTTGCGATTGTTATTATACATTCTGAAAACCGAATAATTCTTAACTAATGTTATTCTGATAACATTCTCTAATTAAACATACAGAACGTTTATATTCATATTTTCATGCTTTTCTTAATTCGTTCGTGAATAAAAATTAAAGAACGCGTGTTGTTTATACTGTGCTATGACTAATACTACAACTGCTGCAGTGCTGCTGCTGCTACTAATACTAACTTAATTTGACCAAACTCGAAAAATAAACATTTTTTTCGGGTAGGTCCTTTTAAATTATTATCAATTACCGCGGTCCTACTCAACATAAAATAATACTTCTAATTGATAAAGATAGTAAAAAGAATGATTTATTTACTAGTAGGTGTCCGATTAAATTTTTTTTCAAAATTTTCAATACTCGTCATATTAAAGTCTTATTTTTAACACAACAAAAAAAGAAATGGTCAAAAATATTTCGGACACTTGACAGTATTAAGATTAACACCTCTTCTGATTGGTTTCCAAATTTCATAACGAAATTCTTCATACAATCATGGTACGGGCCTTTAGAAAACAGGGAGGGTCATTATAAAACCTTACCGAAAATGCCATTTTATGACGTTCACATTTTTATCACTTTATTTGCTTAAAACTCTTAAAATATATAATGTACATCCATATTTATTAATTCATTTGAAAGTATATCCATTTTCTAACAAAACAGTAGTAATTTGAAGACTTGAAGTGCTTTGGTTTGAAAAATATGGCTATTTTAGTAGAACTAACTTGAAATCTGTAATTATCCAAAGCGTTTTTTTCGTCCGTGTGTATTACTAAGATAAGACAAAAATACAGACAAGATTAAAATTTTGCCAGTCACCATAAAAATGCAAGTTCTATTTTCATGTAAATGTAGAATTTAAGGAGATACTTTTACTATATAAAACTACTACTTATTTATTTTTTTTTTTTTTAAACACGTCTTCAACAAAATTCTCTATCTTCAACAATTCTATATTGTTTATTGATACAGTCAGAAGTTCAAATGAAAGATTTCAAATATCTTCTTGTCATCTTATAGAACATACAATTCCAGTAGTGACATGTCTTTTCAGAGAATGTTTACTGTCTTGTCATGTTAGTCAATATTATGAAATTATTTTTATTAGATTTTATTTTTATATTTATTTTATTTATTTATTTACTATTTTTTTTTTTTTTCAGACTTATACCCTTGGACTAAGATTTAATAAGTATCCTTTCTTAGATATAAAACTTTTTCAAGTGTTCCATCTCAATGGATTCAGTAAAAATAATCTTGAAAATGTATGCGGCAATCCCTTTAAAATTCATAAGAAGAAAGTCCAAAATTTAAATTTTGGACTTATGAATTTTAAAGGGATTGCCGGAATATGCTGATAAGAATAGTTTAAATTGATTCCTGGTAAGATTTGCACACAATGTCGAAAAAAATAACATCAGCGGAGTCTTTTGATGGTGTTTCAATATGATCAGCCACAACCAGTGAAGCCAAATCTTCAAACATTTTTGTAGATAGTGAAACTGAGTTACAGCTACTGAATGAGTCACTTTCAATTATTGATGAATCGCCAGTAAAGTGACGAAAACTTGGAAAACATACCATTTATGAGAAAAAAAATCAAAAAAAATTACAGGACTCCTATCAGATAGAATTGGTATAATTTCATCAAACATTTCTCATGAAGAATCAACTAGTGCAGAACAATGAAACTTTGAAAGAGAAATTATTACTCCGTTGAAAGAAGTTTGCAAGTGGAAAGATATCACAAAATTTCAAATTCTCACCGTACTTCCAAAAAGCTGGCGTCTAAGCAAAATACAAACAGGATTTGGCACTACAAATAGACGAGCAAAAAAAGCTTATGAATGAGGAAGGAATTTTAACTTTGCCAAATACCTGAAAAACTAGATTCCCACAAGATACAATTAATAAAGTGAAGCAGTTTTATAAAAGTGAAGAGGTCAGTGATGCTTGGAAAAAAATGATTACGAGACGGTTTTTTGAAGGATGGGAACTGGTCCAGAAATAAAAATCTAGTTCTCTGTAACCTGAAAGAGGCATTTGAATTATTTAAATCATAGAACCAAGAGAAAATAAGCTTCTCTAAATTTGCTGAACTTAGACCAAAAAATGTGTGCTTAGCAGGTGGTGCTGGGATCTATACTGTCTGCATCTGCACAATCCATCAGAATATGAAACTGATGATTGCAGGATCTCATCTTGCTAAACCAGCTGAAGGAGAAAGTTATCATTTGACAGATTACCACCAATGCATACTTGCTGTTACATGCAATGAAGCAGCAACAAATTGCTACTTGGGTCACTGCTCAGCTTGCAACAAACTAATGGATTATTTTTTGTATATGGAAGAAATTTTTCACAAAGATTCAGTTGATTATTTTGTATACAAACAGTGGTTATCAACTGATAGAATTATTCTACAAACTCTATCATAATCTACATAGGAATTCATTGAAACTTTCCATGCAGGCCTTCAAACATTGAAGCATAATTTCATTGCCAAAACACAATCAAAATTTTGTTCTGATAGAAAAGCTTCATTGAAGGTGAATGAAGTCTTAGCAATAGCAGATTTTGCTGAGAATTATTTATTTTGCAAGATGCAGCTCAAGAATTCCACTGGAATAATGATCAAGCTACATTGCATTGATTCATCTGCTACTATAGAAATAGAATTAACCTTGAGCAAATTAATTTTGTTATAATATCTGATTGTCACAAGCATGACGCAGTAGCGGTCCATTTGTTCCAAAGAAAGTTTATAGAAAAATTTGAAGAAATTCTTAATGTTGATGTCCAAAAAATTATATTTCTCTGAGAAATATATAATTTATTCATTGTAGAGTGGCACTTTTTTGTTACTTCTCATGGGAAAGGACCATGTGATGGGTTAGGTGGTACTGTTAAAAGGTTATCAGCAAAAGCTTGCCTGCAGCGACCATATAATGAACAAATCATAATGCTAAGACAGCTGTATTTTTGTGCAAGAAAAAATATTTCTGGAATACATTTATATTCCTCAACTGCAGAATGGACAAAGGAAGCAAACGTCTTAGACTGGTTTAGCAATTCTCTCCACGATTATAGGAACACAAATTACGTACTTTCATTCCTGTCTCTCTCAGAGAAGTGGAAGTACAAACAGTGTCAAGACAAAATAAAGAAAGGCTAGTTCGAATCACAAAACTAAATGTGGAGTTCAAAGACATTAATGGATTTGTGACAGCACTTTGAGAGGAATTGATGGTTAGGATATGTATTTGAAAAATATCCAGATAATGGAAAGATGAAATTGACATTTTTATAACCGAATGGACCATCACATCCAAATATCAGAATTTTGAACTATTCTGATATTCTTAGCTCAATTGATCCAATAACTGAAACAGAAAAATCTTATCAACTTTCAAAAAATGCATCAGATATTTTAGAAACTAAGATTTTGAAAGAAAATACTAAAGTATTGTTATAAAAACTTTCATTAAAACAGATTTTTCATTTTCCATTTTGAAATGTATCACATTGAACACAGATTGATTTCTTGTGGATATCACTATCATGTTAAATGTCAAAGAAACTGTTTAACATCGGCATCAAATGTTTATTCTTTTGATACTATAACCTTATTAAATCTCAACACAATTTTTAGAATTCTTTATTACATCACTTTCTGTATTAAAATCTGTGTTGCATAAGAAAAAATATGAAAGTCATTCTAAAACAGTTGGATTTCTAGAAAAATATTTTGACTTCACAACCAGAATTTGCGTAAACTCAACTTGTCAAGAATTTTTTTACAGCATTCATTTTTAAAGTTTTTCATTGAAAACAACAAAAATTGCCCCCCCTCCCCTTTTTTTTGTAAATTTAGACTCGAGAAAAATTTGTTTACCATTGAGATCACATGTTTTGTTATAATTTAATTAACCCTTAACACCTTTCAAAATTCTTTATTATATCACTTTTTCCATAACAAAATCTGTGTTGCATTAAAAAAGAAAATGAAGAAAATTCAGTTTTGTCCACAGAAATATTTTTTATTGATTTTATCACCATGGTTTTATGTGAATATTATAAAACGCTTGTAGACACAGTTTTAGTGGAATGCCCATCATGAAATTTGGAATATATACTGTCATAAGATATACAAATATTTTGTCAAAATTTTGAAACAATTAAAATAACTTTTCTTGATAATTCAGGTAAAAGGTCATGGTCAACTTTTTTATTTGACCTTGAAAAAAAAATATCCCCAGATAAAATTGTAGATCTATCCAAGAATGATACGAGTGAACTTTTGTTGGCACATAAACAAGATATTGTCTTTTAAAGTTAGTCACTTCTTCATAAAAAATTCACCTTTTTGTAAAAAGGTCAAGGTCATATCTCAGGAACCTTTTGACCTTGAGATGTTTAACAGGTTCGTGGAGATCCATAAGTGTAGCAAATTTGAAAAGGATCCGTCTTGCATGGTATTTGCCTACCTAAAATTTGTTGATTTGACACAGAATGAGCCATATATATATATATATATATATATATATGCAGGCAGTGGTGGTAAAAATAGGTTGAAAAGTACTCAACATGATGGTAGAACTGAATGTTTCATTTTACAACCTCGAGTATTAACTCTGTCTAATACAATTGTTTCCGCAGTCAGAGGAATTCACTGTCTGCTATGTCAGATGCTAAGTCAAAATAAGAAGGGAGGAAGATATGATTTTTTTTTATTTATTTTTTTTTTTTATAACGACAGAAGGGAAGAAGCATGCATTTGCGGTGTGAACAAAATCAGTTGAATTAAGAAAGTGTTTTTTACGTAGTTTAAATGAGTTAAGTGTGTCAACAAAGCAGGCGTTGTTCAGAGTGGGAGGGGTTTACATGAAATAAAGTTTTCAGGGAGAATTTTCATGGCTACAATGTTGACATACGTCTAGTTGGTTATGCTTTAACATAGTCCTATATAACTTATATAAACTCTCTAGAAATTTTGAGTAGGAAACTAATTATATGGGAGATAGCTAACATACGTCCAGTTACATTTAATTTTGCTATTTATGTTGGGTTTGCAACAATTGCAGGAGTTGAAGATGAAAAATAGTTAGAAAAATATATGATTAATAATTAAGAAAATTGAAAATTTGGGTGTTTAAAAATCTAAAGAGGATTTTGTTTGGTAAGTATTTGATGTAAAGGGGGGGTTTCAAAGAATTAATTGGCTTAGAGATATGCAAAGACTAAAAAAAGAATGGGGATATAACTTCTAAACTATAGAAGTTCAAAATGACACTATAAAATGGTGTGGAGTTTAATGGGAATTACATAGCTATACAATATGAATAATTAGATATGGAATGGTATAAAACTAAAAGATGAGGAAGGTAGGAGCAATTAATGATGGGTAGGTAAATGGTTGTAATTTTTTCTTAGTCATAAGTAGGGCTGTGACAACAGAATATTCTTTTCATTGTTCTGACTCTTGAGTATATATCTGTTAATCTTATGTTTTTATATTGACTGAGTGGTTTTCGGTTGATTAACTGTGTCGAACTGTCAGATGTACTCGAGTCAAAAGAATGAAAAGAATATGCTATTGTCACAACCCTAGTCATAAGCTAAACTGGGTAGGGTAAAAATGTTAGTGTGTAATTAGTAGATTAAGGGAGTTATATTAAATGAGCTTTTGAAGAGTGAAATTGCTGAGGTGAAATTTGTATCTGCAAATTAATGTCTCAATTTCAAAAGTTTAATTATCTTTGGAATTCTAAGGATTTTTTCCTTATAAACGAAAGAAATGGGAATTTAAAGATTTACAGTTACTAGATTTTTTAGAAATTTCTCAGTGAAGTGTGAGGTATGAGGAAAACAGGTGAACATTGTCTGAAGATAGCGGTTTCAATCCTACCCAAAAGTAGGCCAGAGGATTAGTTGACTAAAACGTGGTAGAATAACAACTATGGAAGGCAGTAATTACTGGCAATACAGTTAAGACTCAGCATTTCTATCCCGTCAAAGGATCACTTGGCAGAAATGTGGTGAAAGTCTTCAAAAATACACAAACAGTTATATGCAAACACCAGGGGCAGATACAATAATGTACATTATTGTTGTGATCAATAAAAGAATAACTTTCTGAAAATGAGTAAATTCTTTAATGCAGTATCTTGAAAGAAAAATATTTATAGTCTGGTATTGCACTATTAAGATATGTAAATGAGAACTTTATTTATTCATTTCTTTATATTTGTTGTAATTTTTCACTGCTCCAAAACTTAAAAGCTATATGTATATATAATTTTAATGGTGATCTGTTATGGTCAATTGTTCTCATATTAAATTCTGTATTAGATCTACTAGATCATTGTTGTCGGACATATGCATTATTTCTTTCAGCTATCTTAGGCTTTTCCATTCTTCTGTCTGATTTTCATTTTATTCCAGAAGAATAGATGGTTTCCCTTTTTTCTTTCCAGCTATACCTGACTTTTCAGTATCTCCACATATTATGACTTTCCAGTGTTATTCTAACCTAATTTACACATATTATATGAATGATAGTTAAAAGTTAAAATTACATAAACATCCACAAAGTTATTCTTTTGACATTGCTTCAGAAAAAATATAGGCATAATTCTTCTGGAGGTGGTGGGATAATTTTATATAGAATTACTTGGGTTTTATATTTACAATGACTTTTCAGTGTTATCATGTTTTTAGTGTTTGGCCCCCCCAAAAAAAACAACCACCTAGGCTTTATAAGATCTAATCCCTTAAGTGCCTTTTTTTTTTTTTCCTTGTAAACAATGTTTTTCCTTGTACACAATGTTTGTGTAATCACATTCTCTGCAGGCTATTGTTCTCATCACCATCATTTCTCTTCAAAATATTGTGAAGTCAGAGAGTGGATAAACAAGGAACTTTAAGTTGTCCGGGAGCAAAATGTATTTATTGGCAAGACAATCTGCTTTTTCTTGGAATAATGACATATTGCTAAATAAGAAAAGACTGAATACCTTAATTCTTTAATGTTCCAGAAACAAGAGAAGAAAAGACACAAAACTTGGCATTGCCTAGTAATACATGAAAACAAATATCCTTGTGATTGTTTGGAAGTATTTTATAGCTTGATCGCATGCACTTATTAAAGGTTCCAAATTATTCTGACGACATCCTGGAACAAGTGTCCCAATTAGTCTTAAATTAATGCTTTTTTTACTTTTCAAACAGGAATAACCTCAACACTACCAGTCATAGTCAAGGGCAGACAACTGTAACTGACTATTTTCCAGTCAGGAGGAGTAGCAGACAAACTAAAAGTTGCTTAGAGGTAATGTTTTTATGTACTTTTTTCTTGGAAAAAAAGGAAAGCAATTTGATTTGAGAGAAAATCATTAAGTAATTCGAAAGTCAGGTTCAGTGTTTAGAGGTGACTAGAATTCATTGACTGCGCCTCTGCAGACAGGTAAAATGAGGCAACCAGTGATGCTTGATGATGGGATCCTGGTGGCTGAATAATCAATGGCAAAGAAACTGTCATTGGCTACAATATTTGCACAATATTAGTAGGTACCGGCAGCAGCCTGAAAAATGAGTGGAATTCGTAAAAAATGGTCAACTTTAGGTTATGTTCACCAGCCTGTATTTCATTTGTTTGAATTTGTTTTTGGATAAAATATATATTAAATGAAAGAGCAAATCTTCCTCTTTCGTATGGTGTTTATTTTGTATTTGTTGAATAAAAATTCAATTTTACTGATTTATTTTAATAGCACCAACAAAAGTGATAACATTTTGACGTGGAACGCTAGCTGCTAATTTTTAAAAAATCAAGAAAATCATACCTCTTATTTAAAACTCTCGCGAATTTTTGCCATTCAACCAATAAAAAAACTATAAATAGCATCAAATCAAATTAAGCAAAGAATGATCTTTATTTACGTATAAAAATTACAACAAATATAAAGAAAAAAATATGCGAAATTCTTTTTAAAAATTTTTTCTGATTTAATTTGCTTCTAGTGAATTAACTATTCATAATAACCATGGCAAACGTGATATTAAATTAAAGTTTATTCAATTTCCTATAAAATGGTGCTAAGAAATTGTACCTAGCTTTATTCGCAAAAAGGCGCAAGGCGAAAGAAAATTGACATCTCGGGAGTCTTTTTGGACAAAATTGCGTGAACCGTGAACACGGTGAAAATGTGCGAGTCAACGAATGAAAGTTGTTCGACTCCGGTATTTTACCAAATAGTTAACTATACTGCTTCAATTTCAATATAAGCGATAAGAAACCATTTCTGTACATTAATTTGTAAAAATTACATTTGAATATTTTAAATATTCAGACGTATTTTGCAACATTTAGTTAGCATGTGTTCAGCTTTTTAACGTAAACAAATAAGCGATATTTTGGATTTTTTTCAAAAATTAAATTAATATTGTATCATTTTAGGGGGGAAATAAATGGAGTATTTATAATAAACCATTCATAAAATTAGTGATTTAATTTTAAAACGTTTGAGCATCTAAATATTCGTTTATCGGCATTCTAAACCAGTTTCCTGAAAGTAAACAAACTTGGCAAAAGAGCGTAAAAAATGCTAGACAAGAAGCAAATTGAACAGCATGTTTCTAGCATTTTGTATTTATTTGAAAATGATTTGGTGCATGGTAGATATTTAATTCAAGGCATACGACTGCATAAAATTAAAGTTTGAATAAACGTAAAAAACTATTGTCGTCCATAGATGAAAGTACGGTGGTTGCACTTAGCGAAACCGCGCTATTTTTAAATAGTATTTTCAAATTAAATTAAAGTTTTACAATAGCTTTTTTATTAAATTGTTAGTTGAAAGTCCAGAAGCGTTCCAAAACACCCTCTCCTCCCCATGTTAAGAGTGGCTTTCTAAATGTTATTTCAGCACAGTTCGCTAAGTGCATAAGTACCGAAAGTACAGACTAGGCTAAATTTAAAAACAAAAACAAAAAAACATCCTCTCTTCCACATGTTAGTTCGCTTCATAAGTACTATTGTTTTCTTTTATTGTTTTAACATTTATTTATTTTTTTGTATAATTTAAATTGTTAGCTGAAAATATGGTGCTTCTACACTTTATTGCCGAAATTGGAGACACCATTTTATTTCACGCACCTGCTGTCCAAATCCAGGGGAGACTATGGCCGAAGCATGAAATAAATAACAAAAAAAATTAAACTGGAGAACGATTGCAGTTAAAACAAAAGAATAAATAACTAAACAACCCACTTCCCCGTTAAAAATTGGGAATTGGAGACGCCATTTTATTTCACGCACCTGCTGTCCAAATTTAGGGGAGAACATTATATTAAACTGTGGCTGAAGCATGAAATAACAAAAAAATTAAACTTCCGGAAAGAACTATGAAAAAAGTAAATAAAAAAAAAAGTGATAGAACTTATATCTGTAATTGTTTAATTGGAAATGTTTCGATTTAATTAATGAGAACGGGAAAGTTTTTCATGGAACATTTTTTTTTATTAAAAACATAAAATGAAATGACATATTCATAATGATTTAAACTGGGCGAGCGCCTTTTTTTTTTTTTTTTTTTTTTCGAACAAATAAATAATTTTAAACATTTTTTTGAATTAAAGCAACTTTGAAAGATACACAAATTAATTTAAATGATTGTTTTTTTCTTTAAAAAAAAAAAACGACACAGTTAAGAGTGGTTTTCTAAATAATAGAAACAATCATAAATACTATTGTTTTAATATATTTTATTCTTGTATCGTTTATTAAATTGTTAGGTGAAAGTACAGACTAGTTAAAAAAAGACGCCCTCCCCTCACATGTTTCCTAAATAATAGCTCACTTCATAAGTTTCATTATTTTAATTTATTTTATTCTAGACAGAAAAATCAAATTAGCACAATGAAAACAACTTATGTTGAAGACGCGGTATTATTTTACTTTAAGGCCCGTCTCACGTCCGTATATAACAAAATGTGTATTTTTGTAGATTTCAGTGTGCTAAAAACGAATCTGAAAACCGTTTCCGTCGCAAAAAATAGTTTGATGATATGAAGAAATTACTTTTTCGAAAAGTGGGTGATCACTTTTCCATTTAAATTTAAGTTAAAATGAGTACAAACTTTCTGGGCACCTTAGAGGGGGCGGGGGCATTTTTTTTTTTTTTTTTTTTTTTGTGATTATTGGCTAAAAAGTTTTTGTTTGATTTCTTTTGCATGGTATTAACTCCTGAACTCTGGGACTATTTTCCATTTTACAGCCCAGCCTTTGTTTACGCTACGTGCGAGCATAAACGAAGGCTGTTGAATGTGCACTCGTGTACCAAACTGCCTTGTCATAGTGTAGTATTGGCAAAAAATTAAGATTAGACAAAAAAAAAAAACAAGTACTTTTCCAAAAATTAAACCAAAAATAAAGTGTTATGAAATTTGATTTTCTTAATCAGGCCGAGAAAAGAAATGTTTCTATGAAGGAATATAATAGCAACCGGTACACCAAAGATGTCATCAAGTGTGTCATTGAATTGATTAGGGCAAGCAGAAGTATCTGGCAAGAATTGTGAAAAGATAATTGATATTGTAGCAAGACACATCTTTCACACAGCTATAGAAGGGCATGTCCTTGCCAAACAAAGCGAAACAGATGAAGAAAGTGCTCTAGTTGATCAGGCAGAGTTTGGAAACTACAGCTTTAGCAAAGAAGGACAGTTTGTGGCAGTATATTATGACGATGACTTTTATTTAGGTCAAGTAGTTTCTGTCACAAGTAGTGAAGGACAAGTGAAATTTCTGGACAAGTGTAAGGTGAAAATAAATGCCTTTAGATGGGCAAGGTCAAAAGTAGAGAAAGTCTCTTCTCTGTATGTGTTTGATTGGGGGTTTGAGGTAACCACCTCAAATGGATGAATGTGGTCAGTTCCCAGCGAAGAGTTCAACAGAATCACAAGGAAATATCAATTATATAGAGAACTCTATTGTTAACATGCAGCTTCCTTTTGTATTGAATGTAAATTGGTGTTGAACAGGTACGTTTGCTTATATACGATACTTCGCCATGATAATCAGTGAATTATTGCGATTTATTTTAGAAGTACAAGATGTACAGAGCTGAAATTTAGATATGATATTCTACAATATGTATTGATTATGCATGCAAAATTTCACATCTGTATCTTTAATAGTTTTTGTGACTTTGAAGTTTGTATATGTTTAAAGCATTCGGTACTTTATTTCCGCCATTGAAATTGAACACATCAGTATTTTTATCGACTTGAAAAAACTTGCAGCTGGAATTGTTTGAAAAAAAATAGGCATAATAACCAGTATGCATAGAATTATATTGCATGTTCATATTTAATTTTCTTTAAGTCAGTTTTATTTGCTGGTACTTCAAAAAGTGCCCACCAGTGCGATTTTGCGATTATAAATATTGCAATGTTCACTTTTCACATCTCAAAAATGAAGGCTGAAATTGAATTAGGTATGATTATACTTTTATTTCCTATTGTCTTCTAATACTAAGAGTGATGAAAGCATCTTTTGTGACATTTTTACCCGTTATTTTTTTTGTCAGTTGCTTTCAAAGTTGCCATGTCGTAATGTAAACATGTTCATGCTACATTTGCAAATATGAAAATGATCATAACTAAACAAGATATCTTCATGATTTTTGTTTTGTTTTTCTTGTATTTATGTGTATTTTTATATGAGACGATCAAATTTAGCCATAGGCGATTTTAAAATTTTGGCTGCCGGTACCTAATATTAGAACATATAATGTGCATGTATGAAATATAAACAAGAATAATAAAAAAATTAGAAAAAAAAATACATGTTAAAAATCACAACATGGCTGTATATAGCTCTGAAATCCATCTGAAACTTTATCAGCATGATTCAGAAATGCAATTGTAGCTTTTGCCAAATGCAAGTGTACTATTATAATCTTGTTTAGCTACTGTGAATGGGTTTCCATTTTGGTACTTAAATTGAACTCTGAGTAGTTGTGAAAAAAGCTAAAAATGTGTATAGCATCTAAAAAAAAAAAAAAAAAAAAAAAAAAAAATTCCAAGTGGCTGCACATTGACTCAGTTTCTGTAATGATCTTTCTGACAGTAAAACAATTAAAAGGTAATCCTCTTAAAATTATTGAATTTATGTAAAAGTTGAATCTATTGGATACTTTCTAATGAAACTCCTCCTTTTAGTAATATAACCATTTTTTTTTTTTTTTTTTTTTTTAATATATTTACATCCAAGAAACTCCAAACATTGAAAAGAACTTGAAAAATAAATATGGTCTTTAATTTTTTAAATCAGTTCATTAGAACTGGAGTTATGACAATTCAAAGTATCAAAAAATGCATGGTTCACTGGGCGTTTTGTTTCAAGTCGATTCTATTCAAATGCATGTGACTGAAAATGGTAGGAAATTTGCACAATTTACAGACTAATCCACCTTTAAAAGGCTGTATCTTCAGATCTTTTTAAGATAAATTTTGAATATATAACGATACTATGTTTCTATATTGAATAACAAACGTAAATGACAGCTTCCTTTTGTCTTGACAGACCATGGATATCCACTTTAAGGGTGCCTGTGCATGAAATTTTTGTGGCAAGAGTAGCGCAATCTCCAATCACACCTCTCCTGAGTCGGTTCTGTTTAATGCCAGTGGCAAGTGGAGGTTCATGACTGGAAACAGTGCCGAGATAAGCGGAGAGCACATACAGCATTCCCAAATGGTCATTCATTTGGTATTAGCTAGATTTAATGTTGCTTAACTTCGGTGATCTGACGAGAACTGGTATGTCAGTGTGATTATGCCGTATATATTTTCATTTTTAATATACCAAAAATTCTATCCAAAATTAAAATCGGAATCTACATCACAAATTCCTTAAGGTATTGCAACTGTTGAAGGTTTATCATAAATAAAAATGCACTAGACGCAGGATGAATGGCACCAAACTACGTAAATGCAAGCAAAATCATGTTTTGCTGACTCCAGTGTGAAATGTAGGAGAAATAAAATATTAAAACTATATTGATTTCTTAGAAGGAAAGTAGTAGAAAATTCCCTATTAGCCACAACTTATTCAAAAGTCATAAAAACCACTAGTAATCCAACCTCAATAAAATTTTTGGAGATATGGTTCATTATGGATAACAGGCATTATGAAATGATAACACTAATAAACTTTAAATTAATAAAATCACTCAGCAAGGTAAAGCCTAACATCAGCCCTGCTGTTGAATCAAACTCCAAATACAAACACAGCTGAATTTTTCTTTAAAAAAAAAATTCTAAGCCTTTCACCAATATCAAATCAACCAAACATGTCTACTAACGATGAAAGATTAGTTCCAATTAAGAAAAATCTTCCAGAAACAGGCAAACAACCAAACCAAAAACTAAGATTTCATTGGTCAAAGCTGAAGATTTGAATTAATGGAAAGTTTCAAACTCTCCTCGAAAGAAACTTGCCCTACCTTGTAGACAACCAAATTAACTTGAACAATTGTTCAAAATCCAAAATTAATCATAAAGCAAAATGAAAACTCCAATCATTCATGAATGACAAAACTGTTTTTTACAATGGAATCGTATAGGATTATGATAAAACCATGGAACAACAATACAGATAACAAATTATAATCCTACCGGGTTGACAAGTTCTTGCAGGTTTTCACTTTGAAATTCAGATGAACATTGATTGAAATAAGCACCATCAGAATGAAAACACTTTTGCCAACGCAAAACTAGTGTATTCATGCCAGTAATGTAAAAATCTTGTGTACTGGTAGTGATGAAGTCACTGAAGGCATTTTTTATAGATATTGTTTATGTTTTTGAAGCATATCTTGAGCAGAAAGTTGTTGAGATGCTTGCAAAAGTGGTAATTGGTAGGTAAGAGGTCTGGAGAGTATGGCAGATGAGGCAGTTTCATAGTCTAATTTGTTTAAATTCTGCAGAGTCGGTTTAGCAATGTGTAGTCAGGCATTATGTGGAGGAGAATCGGGCCTTTTCTGTTGACTAATGCTGAGTGTTGTCAAAGTTTCTGATGCATTTCATCCACTTATTAACAGTACTTCACCACTGTAATGGTTGAGACTGATCACAGACCACAGACTTCTTTTGATTCAACTCTGGAAATGTTTTGGAGCTTCGTTGGCATTTAACCACTGAGCTGAGTGTGGCCAGTTGTCAGAAAGAACCCACTTTTCATTACAAGTCTCAACCCAGTCGAAGTGGGTCTTTCATGTTGTGCAAAAGAAAGGAAGATGACACTTCTTTTGGTCATTCAATTCGTGAGACACTCATCAAGTTTTTTTGTCTTTTCAATCTCTTAAGTGGTTGGAAATCGTTGTATACATTACGCCTAATTTAGAAGCAAGTTCTCAGGCAATTGTGTGTGGACTGTGTAAGGCTCTTAATTGATCTTTGCCAATATCCGATGGCCAAACACTACAAGTGTTATCTTCAAGACTGTCATCCTCGCAACAAAATTTCTTATACCACCACTGTGCTGTGCATTCAGTAGTAGTTCCTAGGCCAAATGCTTTAAGTTTCAGCCTAGCTTGAATTGAAATAAGAAAAAAAATTTTTTTTTCCCCCATCTTGTATTCAACATTCTGAAAATAAGGCATAATTGTTTTAAAACGACTGGAATGTAAACAATTAGAACGCAAAAGCTCTTTAAAATGTAAGTAAAGTAAAGGTATTATAACGAAAACTTATTTGAAAATATATCATTTGAAATTAAAATTTAAAATTATTGGCAAACTAATACAATAATCTGCCTCCAAGAAACTTTCCTTAAGGAACATCGGAACTAAAGAATTATACATATGTAAAACAAAACATATCCACAGCAAATAGAAAATCAATTGATATTAACCAAAAAGAGAAAAGTACATCTCATGAAACCGTATAATTGACTGCTGCATTCCAAACTGCCATGATAGCCACTACATCTCAAAATAACAATCTGTTCTATATATAGCCTAGGTGTCTGGGTGTTTAGAGGTGTGTTGAGCAAAAAAAAATAAAAAAGTGGTAGTAGGCAGGCAGGGTTGAGCCTGTACCGCGAAGGAGGAAAAGAAAGTGAGAAAAAACAAAACGTGATGTCTTTGCCGTTGTGTCCATCACCAAAACGGAAGTGGCGAAGCTAATCAATTGAAAGAGGGGATGAATTTCGAAAATATCGGCGAAAAAAGCCACCCCTCCTTGTAAAAAAGTGCCCAAGTGGGGGTGAAGGAATTAATGTTTTAAGCAAATTTTTCGATGTTTGTTGTCGGAAGGGTCGAGCTTCAAAACAATACTGATCTTGTAAACATCTGTCGCCCTGTTGAAAGTTTTGAGGAAAACCTGCATGCATTTAAACACAGGTGAGATTTATATAATAGACTAGCAGGGGTGCCTGGCGTTGCTCGGGTGTTTGGAGGTTTGTTGAGCCAAAAAAAAATAGTGGTTGTAGGCAGGCAGGCTTGAACCTGTACCACAAAGCAAGGAAAAGAATGTGAAAAAAGAGTTAGTAACTTTTGCCCAGGTGAAGGATATTGGCACAAAGACAAAATAAAAAAAAATTTTGGAAAAAAAATAGTGAGAGGTGGGATTGAACTCGAAAACTTAGGATAATCAGTCTTCCTTGCTAAACGCTAAACCGAAAAGGCTAGTGTATTCATTGAGTTGGTAATTAACTTAAGAATTATGAAATGAAATGAAAGTTGCTTTTTCTGCTTTCTGTTGTATTTATTTGCTTCCCCACGAAAGCAAATTAGACACAAGGTCAATTATGTGAGGGGAAAACCAGCTCCCCCTAAAAAGGGGAACTGGCAGTGTCCGATTGCATAGCAATTTTCTAGTATGAAGGTTTTACCCTCATTGATCAAAATCAAAACGTCCCTGCTTGGAAGGCCAGGCATTTGTGTTTTTGCATTTGATTAGTTTTGCTTTTATATGAAAAAGAGAAACGAACACTAGAAACGAGTGAATTTTTAAAAACTCTATAAGAATAAATAGCAATACATATGTGTGGTTTTAAGTCTTTGTGCAATTATGAGAGGGTGGGGAGGTTGCCACTCTGAGTTAATGATAGAGCTAAGGAAAATTGTGACCACCCTGGAGACTTGATAAAAACAAAGCAAAAACAATTTTAGCATTTAGAGTGTGGTTAGTTTCACATAAATTTAATGTAAAATTATTCACCATTTTGAGACCGTTTTAGGACAGTTGCCCAATTTATTTTTTTATGGGAGATAAATGGTGCATTTTTCCATAAGGAAGGACTTTTTCCCTTAGACACTTATATGTAGCTTACCAAGGAACTTTGTTTGGTGAGGAGCTTGCCACTTAGACTTAGCATTATTGTTAGGGCTCAAGGAGGTTTTAGGAGGAGGAGGAGGCTTGCCACTCCTACCTAGGGTTAGAGGTAGGATTAAGGCAGTTATTTTGCGCTTATACAGTTTAGGCAAGACATTAAAAAATGAAAATATTGAAAAAAGTTATATTGTCTGTTCTCTGAAAAAAAATTTCATTTAATTTCATCAAGTAGTTTTTATTTTGTAGCGAAAAAACAATTTATGATACCGAGCAAAAGGTTCGATTTTTTTTTTTTTTTTTTTTTTTTTTTTTTTTTTTTTTTTAGGAAATAAAGATGGGGAGGGAGTGTCAGCGCTTTAACTGGAGTTATCTCCCTTTGGCATGTTCAACAAATCTTGTAATGGCTGACTTCAACGCACTCACATAAAAACATGTTTTTCTGCTGTAAAATAAAAACTACTCGATCAAATTAATTTTTTTTCAGAGATCTTCAGTCCAATACAGATACGTACACTATAACCTTTTTTTGCGGTCTTACTAAAAATGTACGTCTACTTTATGTCCGTCTAATTGCTGCTGCTCCTGATGATTATGAAGTAACTTCTTTAAAGCCACTTCCGGTTTTTGCCAATGGAAATTATCGTGTGCTATTTAAAAAATATATATATATATTATCTTTGTTAAAGAAAATACAATAATGTTCGGACAAGTGATCTTTTCCTAAGAATTTGTAAAATACAATAACAGATCTGCATAAAATAAAATTAGAATTATATTTAGTAATTTACACTAGTTTTGGGGATTCAAAAACAAGAAAAGAATCTAGTTTTCGACCATTTGCATGCTGTTTGTTTTGTTTTTACGTTAAACATTTTTGTAAAAAAAATTCTTTTTTTTTCTTTTTTTTTATTTTCAGAATTAGGAAAATATTTAAAAAATAATAATAAAATACGAGTCAAAAGTACACTCTGGCCTACAAAAATGCCTGGACGGTCCCATCGACATTTCCAAGTACGGGCGACTCGGGCCACTAGCACTAGCAGTTATCTAATGCCTTTCGAAGTATTCTAAACGGTTTTTAGTCATGTCAAATACATAGGAAAAGAAAAAAAAGCGTAACGGAAGATTAGGTGACTACTGACTCGGTGTGAGCAAATAAAACGCTATTGTTTCAGTTGTTTTTTTTTTTTGTTTTTTTTCACTGTTTTGTGTTCGTTTTTAGTATTATATTATAATACTTATAAAAATATATCACTTTATGAAATATTTATTTATATTTGGCAAGGTTGACTTGAAATGTCCACAAGATAGCGGCTGTGAACGAATGTAAAAAATGAAAATGGAACGGAACGCACATTTAAGCGAAACGAGATTATCGCGTCAATGATAATAATAATAATAATAAGCGTGTATTAATTTTTAACTAATCAATACTTGTTATGAATATGTTTAAAAAAAAAAAAAAAAAAAAAAGACACAGTAGTGCTTACTTTTGTTTGTTTTTTTTTTTTTTGGTAAATAAAATTTGTTTTCTTAGGTGTTTTGGGGGCGCTGACAACGAGTCTGATATTCAACCCGGTATAAATTTACCGTTTGCATGGTATTAACCCCTGAACGCTTGGACTACGCACGAGCGCACGGTAGCATACACAAATTTACATTGGTCATTGCTCGTCAACAAGTACTTTTCCTAATATTAATGCGTGCGTGTTGTTTACACTGGTCGCCATGTGTGCTCACGCAAAAACAACACATGGCGACCAGTGAAAACAACACGCAATACACTGGATAATAAATGCATTAATATCAGGAAAAGTACTTGTCATCACTTTAAAGAAAAGTGTGGAGGTTGACCTAATGTAAATTTGTTTATGCGCTCGCGCGTTGTCCCAGGGTTTAGGTGTTAATACCATGCAAACAGTAAATTTGCGACGGTCTTGAATATCAGATTCGTTGTCAGCGACCCCAAAACTTCCTTAAAAAAACAATTGTTTTTGGTTGGGGCTATTATGGTATTTACCTTTTCTTTTGGTTGTTGTTTACTTTTTTTCGACTAATCTAAGTTTCACGTAACAATTTAATAAAGAAAACATACAGAAAAAATGAAATGAAATAACTAAGAAATGTTTTTTTTCTTTTACTTTGGAAAATTCAACTAAACTAGTTTTGCATAAATATTTAATCAACAAAAAAATACCATAAAAATTAAATTTCATGTTCCATCTCTGCATAATTACCAAAAGAAAACAATAAAGTAAAAAATTCTTTTTTTTTTTTTTTTTTTTTTTTTTTAACAATTTTGTTTTTGAATACTGGAAATCTGCATGAAATGAAAATAGAATCAGTTTTTTTTTTTTTTTTTTTTTTTTTTTGTAATTCTTATGCCCAAAACAATAAGCAATTGCTATCGCGTCGGCATTCACCTCTAGGCGACTAATAGATAATCCTTTTTATTATTTTTTCAAGACTTTAATCACAATATTATAATGTTAGATAATCGAAACTGTCCTTTAAATTTGAAGAAAACTATTTGTTTATTTTTACGCTAGTTTAATTTTTAGTAGTAGATCCCCCACCTCAAAAACAAACAAACAACAACAAAAAAAAAAAAAAAAAAAAAAAAACAGTGTTCATCAAGTTGCTTCATTCTACAAAATTCTCGGGCAGAAATATTGCGTTCAAATCTATACGTACATAGCTAGCAATCTATACGTACATAGCTAGCAATCTATACGTACATAGATTGCTAGCTTATGTCCGTATAGATTGCTTGCTATGTCCGTATAGATTTCTGCCCGAGAATTTTGTAGAAGGAAGCAACTTGATGAACACTGCTTGTTTGTTGTTGTTTTTTTGGAGGTGGGGGATCTACTATTAAAAATTAAACTAGTGTAAAAATAAACAAATAGTTTTCTTCAATTTTAAAGGACAGTTTCGATTATCCAACATTATAATATTGTGATAAACGTTTTAGAAAAAGATTGAAAGGGATTATCTAGCTGTTAGTCGCCTAGGGCGTCCCTACAGGTGAATGCTGACGCGGCAACAATTGCTTATTGTTTTGGACATAAGAATTAAAAAAAAAAAAAAAAAAAAAAAAACTGATTCTATTTTTTATTTCATGCAGATTTACAGTATTTAAAAAAAATGTTTTTCAAATAAAAAAAAAATAAATAAATAAAACTCCACTGCTGATAAAATTCTATTTGGAAAAAAAAAAAAAAAAAAACGAAAACAAAAGGATTTTTTTTTTAAAAATTTTTTTACATAGGCATAACCACTTATCAAGGCCCAGAGACCACTCCGGGAATAAGGGTTAAAAGTGTACAGCAATTAATTGGACAATATAGTAATCGTCAGTAATGGAAATTCGGTAAATTTGTTAACAAGTGGAATGGCTCATCAAGAACTTGTTTACGTTGGACTTGAAGACGACCATATTGTAGTCAACTGGAAAGCAGGAAAACGGAAGACGATTCCACAGGTGTGCGATTCTAAGAAAGAAGCTTTGTTCATGGAATCTACGTTTAGGTTTAGGCACAGATAAAGAGTGGGGGGAATTATTGATCGGGTTTTCAGCTAGACGAGTGTTTCTTGTGAAAGTTTGGCGAGGGGGACCATAGATTGAAGCTCAGTCGAACTCTTTCCATGAAAATAACGATACAGCAGAGACAAACTTGCAACATCTCTTCTGTGTGATAGAGGTTACAGTGAAGAGAAAAGGACATCTCCCACGAGGCCACAAAGTCTATTTTGAACTATCAAGGCAGGACAAGTCCTTTCTAGCAGCTCCTGTGGCAACAGTACTCCATCCTTGAACGTATCTGGCTCTTATATAGATAGAGAATTGCATCAGCAGTGAGATATCTACTGAATCGATAGAAGGATCCGACCATTTTTTCAGCAACCTTGGCAACAGATTTGATGTACGAGTTCCATTTAAGATCAGGAGTAAAGGTCAAGCCCAGAAGTTTGTCAAAACTTGAGGCCTCCCCAAGACGAGAGCCATTCATTTTAATTGATACCAGATGGGGATCAGAACGTTGATGATGTAAAGATAGAAGCTTGCTTTTAGATGCATTAAAAGTAAGCAGCCACTCCTTTCCCCATTGTACAATGTGATCAAGATCAGAGGAGAGAGAATTGGAGAGAACTTGGTCGTTTACTGTATTAGATGTATTAGATGGTAGTGTCATCAGCAAAAATGTCTATGATGTGATTTGTAAGATCATTAATGTAGATCAGGAAAAGAGTTGGGCCAAAGATGGGCCCCTGAGGGACTCCAGCATTAATACTGTGAGCTTCTGATTTTTGCCCATCAACTACTACTCTTATGAACCTATCAAAGAGAAATGATTTAATAATTGAGAAGACTATAAGAGAAGTTTTTACTTTTTTTATTATTTCATTGTTTTCTTTTGGTAATTATGCAGAGATTGAACATGAAATCTAATTTTTATTGTATTTTTTGTTTATTAAATCGTCATGCGAAAGTACAGCCTAGTTGAATTAAAAAAAAAATAAATGAAAAAATAAAAAACAAATATTTCTATGTTATTTCATTTTTTCTGTATGTTTTCTTTATTAAATTGTTACATGAAACTTAGACTAGTCGAAAAAATAAACAACAACCAAAAGAAAAGGTAAATATGTGGTTTAATACCATAATAGTCCCAACCAAAAACAATTGTTTTTAAGGTGTTGGGGTCGCTGATAACGAATCTGATATTCAAGACCGTCGCAAATTTACTGTTTGCATGGTATTAACACCTAAACCCTGGGACAATGCGCGAGCGCATAAACGAAGTTACATTAGGTCAACCTCCACACTTTTCTTTAAAGTGATGACAAGTACTTTTCCTGATATTAATGCATTTATTATCCAGTGTATTGCGTGTTGTTTTCACTGGTCGCCATGTGTTGTTTTTGCGTGCGCACACATGGCGACCAGTGTAAACAACACGCACGCATTAATATTAGGAAAAGTACTTGTCGACGAGCGACGACCAATATAAATTTGTGTATGCTACCGCGCGCTCGTGCGTAGTCCAAACGTTCAGGGGTTAATACCATGCAAACGGTAAATTTATACCGGGTTGAATATCAGACTCGTTGTCAGCGCCCTCAAAACACCTAAGAAAACAAATTTTATTTACCAACAAAAAACAAACAAAAGTAAGCACTACTGTGTCTTTTTTTTTTTTTTTTTTTTTTTAAACATATTCATAACAAGTATTGATTAGTTAAAAATTAATACACGCTTATTATTATTATTATTGACGCGATAATCTTGTTTCGCTTAAATGTGCGTTCCGTTCCATTTTCATTTTTTACATTCGTTCACAGCCGCTATCTTGTGGACATTTCAAGTCAACCTTGCCAAATATAAATAAATATTTCATAAAGTGATATATTTTTATAAGTATTATAATATAATACTAAAAACGAACACAAAACAGTGAAAAAAAAAACAACAAAAAAAAACAACTGAAACAATAGCGTTTTATTTGCTCACACCGAGTCAGTAGTCACCTAATCTTCCGTTACGCTTTTTTTTTCTTTTCCTATGTATTCGACATATGACTAAAAACCGTTTTAGAATACTTCGAAAGGCATTAGATAACTGCTAGTGCTAGTCGCCCGAGTCGCCCGTACTTGGAAATGTCGATGGGACAGTCTGGGCATTTTTGTAGGCCAGAGTGTACTTTTGACTCGTATTTTATTATTATTATTTTTTTAATATTTCCCTAATTCTGAAAATAAAAAAAAGAAAAAGAAAAGCATTTTTGTACAAAAATGTTTAACGTAAAAACAAAACAAACAGCATGCAAATGGTCGAAAACTCGATTCTTTTCTTGTTTTTGAATCCCCAAAACTAGTGTAAATTACTAAATATAATTCTAATTTTATTTTATGCAGATCTGTTATTGTATTTTACAAATTCTTAGGAAAAGATCACTTGTCCGAACATTATTGTATTTTCTTTAACAAAGATAATATATATATATTTTTTAAATAGCACACGATAATTTCCATTGGCAAAAACCGTAAGTGGCTTTAAAGAAGTTGCTTCATAATCATCAGGAGCAGCAGCAATTAGACGGACATAAAGTAGCCGTACATTTTTAGTACGACCCCCTTTTTTCGCTATTTTCATTTTTTAATGTCTCGACAAGTACCTTTTCTTTTCTTTTCTTTTTTTTTTTTTTTTTTTTTAAGAGGGCACTTGACACCTATATTTATGGTTAGTGGGTCATAATTATTGGCTTTTGAAAATGTTATGCCTTAGATTTTGGACATACATTATTTTTAAATATAAAATTATTTTTGTCTGTTTGTCATAATTAAGTTTCACACCCTTCATTTACGTAAGTTTTTACGTAAATGAGGGGTGTGAAACTTAACAAAAATTACGACAAATAGACAAAAATAATTAAATATTGATATTTCTGTTTTTACATATTTGCGTAGATTAGTGTCCATCTGCTGAAAAAAATATATATTGGGGTACTGATTGGACACGTGAAGCAAAAAAAAATTTTTTTTTTTTTTTATAAACAAGACGCTGTTTAATTCAATGTTAAAACCTAATGTAATGGATAAAAGTGCACACGTTTGTCTTTTCAACTATATTTTTTAAAATTTGACCAAAAATAATGCCGGAGTGATTGGGATTGCTTTAATTAGCTTTTCTGTTAACTGAATAGCTCTAATTAAGCTCATTATGTTCTGATAATGAGCTCCAACTAAATATGCGAGAACTTTTTTATATTCATGTTTTCACTTAATTTTTAATTTGTTTTGGAATAAAAAAAACAAAAGTTTTACAGTAAAGTAATTAATATCAGCGATAGTATTACTGACTCTAATACTATCACTAATATTAATGCTGCTGCTGCTGCTCGTTTTTAGATACTTTTTAAAAATAGAACAATTTTTTTCCAGGTATCATGATTTTAAATTGCTCGGTACCACAAGAGAAAGCCGGTTACAATTTTATTTTTAACTGATAAATATTGTGAAAAGATTGATTTCTTTAACAGTGGGTGTCCAAAGAAATTTTTTTTTTTTCAAAATTTTCCATACTCGTCATGTTGAAGTCTTTTTTTAACACAACAAAAAAATGAGTTGTCAAAAGAATTTCGGACACTAAGCTCTTCAAACAAACAATATCCTAAAACATTTAAAAGGCAAAGAAATTCCCAACTTGTGTATTAAACAAATTAGTAATTTACCATTTACATAAAAAAGAACTTAACAAAAAAGCATTTGATAAAAGCAGAAAAACAATTTTTACACCTGATAACATTCCATGAAGCAACAATAACTTTAACAATGTTACTAAGAATCTATAATAGTATATGGAGTAAAGGAAATTACCAAAATTGTAGGTAGACTCTACCCTCATTCCAATCACTAAAACTAGCAAAGACCATACCAATCCTGTTAACTACAGACTTGAAATGTTAATCAAGATGGCCTTTGTAAAACTAAGAATGGTTAACTAACATATTTGACAAAAATAACATTCTATCAAGATATCAAGGTGGTTTTTTAAAAAAGTCAAAGCGTTAATGTAGCAATATCAGACACCAGTGCTGGACAAGGCGCACACTGCTACTTAATTTGACACCCATAGTTTTTAAATCGGTAATAAGTACATTTCTCCTGCATCCATCTAAATAAAACTTATAACTGGATTTACAATAAATTTACTTAAAAATGGTATTTTAATATTTTTGTTGTGCTTTGTATATTCGAAGAAATCGCTATTTAAATCCAGACTATTAACGATGAAACCTGTTAGCATAGCATGCCCACTGGCGGTAGATCGCTTTTTGCGAAAAAGTGGTCGGGGTGTGTTCACATAAATACTTGTAGCGGAAGTTGTACCCATCGATGTTTCTATTTGTTTTAGCTAATTAGAGAAAAGAATTGTCTTTGCAATGGAATTTGAACTCAATACTTACATCTTTCCAGTCAAAAGTTAGAAGATCTCTAAGTTGACGCTTTGTAGTACAAAGATAAGTAAAGATAAAAACTGTTCAAACGATATTTAATAGTGAAAATATTAATTTCTTTTGTCTTTTTATTTTTCGTTTTTTTTAAAAGAATTGGATAAAAACTTTATGCTAGAGTTGTTATAAATACTGACAAGCGCTTATAAACATGAGAATTTTGATGCGCACACAAAAATACATCTGTAAACATGTGTTCGTCAACTAACTTACAAAGTATTCATTTTATATTTGTTAGCATTTAGAAATCCAGTTAATTATGGACAGGGGAAAGCATATTTAAAAAGAAAAATAAATTTGAAAAACAATAACCGACAATGAATATTTTTTTATTTTATTCTTTTTGTTCTTGGTTTTCCAGTTTCAAATGAAACCTCTCAAAGGTAACGCTTTGTAAAACAAAGATAAGTAAAGATAGAAACTGTGTTCAAACGATATTTAATAGCAAAAATATTTATTTTTATCCTAAAATTTGAAAATAATTGGATAAAAACTTTTTATGCTAGAGTCGTTATAAATACTGACAAGCGCTTATAAACGAGATTTTTGTGCGTTGTCATGCACACACGAAAAAAGAAAATCTGTAAACACGTTTGTCAACTAACTTATTAAACAAAGTATTCATTCTATTTTTGTTATTTAGAAAACAAGTTTTTAATTATGAAAAGCAAAAGAATATATTTTAAAAATAAATTATTTAAAAAACGATGACAATGGCCACCCTTTTTTAAATGAGTTAAAACACACAAACCACTTATCCAGTTAAGTAAAAGAATAACTTATTCGGTTTGTTTTACAATCCAGAGGTATGAAAAAGTTGGCAAAAAACATAAATGTTACCAAAGGCAAGTACTCTTCTACCTACCTCGATAAATTTTTGGTAGTGTAAATGTTTTTTCTGTTCAAAAAAACAAGTAGTGTCGAGCGTTACATGAGAACAAGAAAAAAATGTCCGATGTCTCTTGAAGTTTCAACAATGGCTTAAAAATTAAAAAATTATTCAAAATAGTGGTAGAAACTCACCCGATAATTGTTACAGTAACTTAAGGCCATTAAAAATGAAATTTAATTATCCTAATTAGTAGTGTTGGGACGATTCCTAATTTTTATACGATTCCGATTCCAGGAAAATATTGATTAACGATTCCGATACCAAGTACGATTCCGATTCCTAGAGAATTATTGTTTTGAAATATACCAGGTAGTTTTATACTTATGGTCGGTAGTTCCCAAATATGTTCCCTAACTTTGGAAGAGATATTTTATGTCTACACCGTCGTGTTTTGGTTTAAATAAAATTATTATATAGTAAACTAAACGGAAGACTTAGCAAAATTTATTTTAGAGAAAATTTATTTTACTTAATTGGAATACAGAAAAAAAACTCAAAGAAAATAGAATTTATCCTTCAGAGAAAAAACAAATAAAATAGAATTTATATAACAGAACAAAAACAAGAAAATTAGAGAATAAATACACACGATTCATTATTTTGGTCCTCATAATTAACAGATTTAATGAATTAAATAAAAAAAAATATAGCAGAAGAGAAAGAAAATATATACTAATTAAATATAAAAAAGATAAATATTTAATTTAATAATTTATAAATGAACGTGCGTAATGAAAAAAAAACAATATACCATGTGACATGGCGCCGTAGATACAAAATAACCTTTCCAAAGTTAACGACCATATATGAGAAATACCATTAATCGAAAGTTTTTGTGTTTTATACCAAAAAGGTAGGTATAGCGAAAAGTTACAATTAAAGGAATTTCAAAAACGATTTTTTGTTTGGCTATTGATAGTTGTATTTGTGACGGCAGTTCTTCAGACCTCCATAATTCACAAGGAGTAGTTAACACCTATTATTTTTTCTTACTTTTTCATTGCTTTTACACGTTGTTTCTAACGTGAAGAATAAGTTTAGCCAAACTAATTTTGAAATAGAGTATATCGAAGGAATAAAAATGATACCACTATAAAAAACAAATGAAATACTAGATAAAATTGAGCAAACATAATTACCAAAATTACAGAAAAAGATTAAAAAAAAAAAAAAAAATGGTGAAGTTTGTTGAGTGAAATGAATTATTGAAAGAAAATTAATTGAACTAATAGAAATGTTAAATAAAAAAATGTCACATTTCAATATTTTTTTAATAATTAAATTCTCAGGGTTGTCGAAATTAAAAATTAAGTGATTTTTTTTTATTAGACTCCTTTCGAAGCTTGTTACCTTGAAAAATACATTTAAAACCCTGTTTTTTTAAATAAATTCAAAAATAAACGCAATTAAAAAAATTTAATTGATAATTGAAACTTTAAAAACATATTAAACATTGAAAAATTACTTATCTCACAAATTAACATCCAATAAAGTAGATCCAGTCTTCATACAAGAATTCGGTTATAATAAATATATCTTTCCCAAACTTAAAAATTAAATCTTTTTTTTTTTTTTTTTTTTTTTTTTTCTTTGGAGAGAGAGAGTGCTTTAAAATCGCTGGGGAGTGCCGCCTAAAATTTTAAAGAAGTAAATTTTAGGAGTTTAGTGCCTTTCAAAGACGGTTATCATAATTTATTATCATCATTTAATTTCCTTTTTTTCCTCCCCCACACCTTTCCACGTGGTTCAGTAGTTAACCAGTGCTCCTGTTGCTGTCAGTCAGCTATCTTTACCTAAGTTTTAATTTCTAGTTAAAAGAATTTTTCATGAATAGAATCAGCATTTTTTAAAATTATTTTTTTAGTTGAATATATTGTATTTACTCTTTGAAGTTAAGGAGGGTTAAAAAAATTGGTGACACCTAGATGGTGACGTAGGCAAAAAAAAAAAAAAAAGACACTGCGATTTCGACCCTCACTAATAAAACTGCTCTGAGTGACTAGTTGGTAATTTTTTGTTCCTTTTCTTTTTTATTTTGCTCCTCCAATTTATTTGGATGCTTCATAGTTAAATGTTTTAACATGTTGGTTGTGGTCATGTTAGATGGTTTTATTCCTCGCGATATTTTAATTTGACAGACTTTGCAAATGGCTTTCAACTCATCATCTTCATCAACTTCAAAAAGTTTCCATGCAAGACTTTTTTTGAACTTTGGCGTTGTGCGTTCTATCCCAACCATTATCAATGGACCAGAGGTCATCTCGTCAGCGTCAGACAGGGCCAAACTATTTGCAAAGAACTTTGCAGCTAATTCTACCCTATGCGACGAAGGCCATCAACTCTCCATATTTCCTCCTACAACACAGAACAAGCTAGGTAACATACAAATATCCGTGCATGAGGTCGCCAAGCTAATCAAGAACCTAGATTCTAGTAAGGCAACTGGCCCTGATGGCATCCCAATTATAGTGTTAAAAAAGCTTCAACCAGAACTTGCTCCCATACTTACGAAACTATTTAAGCGCTGCCTTAAGGAGAAGTGCTTTCCGACCCCCTGGAAGAGCTCATCAGTTTGCCCTGTATTTAAGAATTCAGGTGATAAGTCCTCTCCCTCTCAGTACAGACTAATAAGTCTCCTGTGTGTATGAGTAAGTTGCTGGAATCCATATTAAATAGAGAAATAGTCAACCTCCTCAGCAGGAATAACCTTCTTAGTGACACACAATATGGTTTCCGCTCTGCAAGATCTACCGCAGATGTGCTGACGGTTATATCCCACAGGATTAGTGAATCTCTTGACAAAGGCTTCCTTTCTAGGGCAATTGCTCTTGACATATCAAAGGCCTTCGACAAGGTATGGCATAAGGGTCTACTTCACAAGATTTCCAGCTACGGTATAACTGGAAATGTTTTCTCAATCATTAAATCATTTCTCTCCGATAGGTTCATAAGAGTAGTGGTAGATGGACAAAAATCGGAGGCCTGCAATATAAATGCTGGAGTCCCTCAGGGGTCAGTCCTGGGCCCAACTCTCTTCCTGATCTACATCAATGACCTCTCTAAACACATACTTAAATCATTCGTTGACATCTATGCTTATGACACGACCATCTACGGCAACACATCAAAGGCTGTAAATGACAAAGTTCTCTCGGATTCTCTCTCCTCTGATCTCGAGCGCGTGGTTCAGTGGGAGAAGATGTGGCTGGTTACCTTTAATGCATCCAAAACCAAACTCCTATCCTTACATCATCAACGCTCTGATCCCCAGCTGGCATTAATTGTGATGGATGGCTCTCGTCTGGGTGAGGCCCCGTGTTTTGACAAGCTTCTGGGTTTGACCTTTACTCCTGATCTGAAATGGAACACATACATCAAGTCTGTTGCCAAGGTCGCTGGAAAGATGGTGGGATCCTTCTACCGCTCCAGAAGATATCTCACTACTGATGCAATTCTCTATCTATATAAAAGCCAAGTACGTCCAAGGATGGAATACTGTTGCCATATCTGGGCAGGAGCTGCCAAAAACAGCCCATCATGCCTTGACAGAGTACAAAATAGACTTCGTGGTTTAATGGGGGATGCTCTTTTCTCTACCCTGCAACCTCTCTCCCACAGAAGAGACGTTGCGAGCCTATCCTTGTTTTATCGTTATTTTCATGGCAGGTGCTCGTCTGAACTCCAATCCCTGGTCCCCCCTCGCCAATCTTTCACGAAAAACACCCGTCTAGCTGAATCCACTGTGAGAAATTTCCCCCACTCTATATCTGTGCCTAAATCAAAACGCGGATTCCATGAACAAAGCTTCTTTCTTAGAACTGCACGCCTGTGGAACTCTGTTGCGTTTGCCTGCTTCCCTCCTGACTACAACTTGGATGTCTTCAAGTCCAATGTTAACAAATTCCTAATGAACCGCCCCCCTAATTAAACACTTCATCAAATCTCCACACTAACGTAATGTACTTGCAATAACCCTTATCCCTGAGTGGCTTCCGGGCCTTGATAAGTGGTGATCACTGTGTAAAAAAAAAAAAATATATATATATATATATATATAAAGGGATGGGGCGGTAAATTGTACCAACCGGTAGTTAACAAAAAAAACTTATAGAATTTAATTTTTGAAACCAATGTATAAAAGTTTACATAATGAAATGCAAATATGCATTTTCTTTTGAATTTTTTTTTCGGTTGACTGTGTTCAATTCACACATGGTTGATGCGGTTCAATATTGCTAAACTATAAGTCTTAAGTAAAATTCTATTTATAAATACTTTTTAAAATGGAATTATTTAATTAATCGTAAATACTATTTAGACATAAAAATTAATTGATTACAAAACCTTTTAAAAATATATATATTAATTTCTTTTTCGTTAGGCAAAACACTGTGCAAAACACTTAATTTTCAATTTAAAATTCTAGAAAAAAGATTATATTATTCTGCTTTTAATATAATCAAATTCAGGGTTTTATCTTTCTGGAGAAAAAAATTAAAAAAATGGATTTTATTTCAATGAAATTAAAAAAAACAAACTTGACTGAATTGAATTAATTACCCTTGAATTAACGAAGGGGTTATTTAATAACTTTAGGTTTGGAAGAGATAGGTATGGGGTCGATTTTTTTTTGAAACTTCAAAAGAAGCCGACTACTGTCAAAACTTTGCGAAATAATACGTGATCAATTTCATTTTAGAGATATTTCTTTCAAAAAAAGAAAAAAAAGTACATTGTTCTATTAAACCGTTTACTGTTTAAATAATTTGAATTTGCTCGTTTTATTTTAAGAAAATATAAGTTGAAAAAGCATTTTCATTCAGTATTAGAAGATTTGTCAGTAAAAAAAAAACAATCGCCAAAAAGATAAGCGTTTTTTTATTTTTACTCGCAATGTAGAGCCCTGCATACTTCTTTTCAAGTTAACTCTTTTGTAGTTTTGATTACAATAGATCTGAATGAATGGACCTTGTAAGGGAGGGGCACTAAACATTGCCCTGTTAATAATGAATTTCTTTGGTTTCTTTTTATAACATGCTACATTTCTCTCTTGCGGTTAGAAATATCAGGAAATTTTTTTCTTTTTTTCAACATCAGACTAAAAGAATCGTAATGAAGGAATCGGAAAATTAAGGTATTTTTTAACGATGCGATTCCGATACCTCCCAAAATACACGATTCTTACGATTAACGATTCCAATTCCGATTAATCGTCCCACCACTACTAATTAGTTTAATGAACTTGAAAACATAATTGTAATCTGTACAAAATTTCCTTCCATTTGATATGCTTCAAGCCATATTTTGTTAATAATTTTTTGAATTGTGTCGTGGTGGGCATCTTGGATTTCCTGATTGCCATCTTGGATTTTTCACCGGTGTAATGATGACAAATGATAAAGTCCATCAGAATAATATTTCTCATGATGATAGTCTTAGCTCCGATTTTTTAAAACTGTTTTATTATGATGCTTCTACTGGAAATTGTTAAAATGAAACAATTATGCTAATTAGTTTAATGTACTTGAAAATATAATTCTGATCTGTACAAAATTTCCTTTAATTTGATATGCTACAAGCCATATTTTAATTTCTTTGAATCATGTCATGGTGCCATCTTGGATTTCCTAGTCACCATCTTGGATTTTTCATGATATTGTGGAAAATGATAATGTCCATCAGAATAATACTTCCTATGATGATAAAGCCTTACTTACCATTTTTCTTAGCTGTTTTTATGATATTTCTACTTAAAACTATTAAAATGAAGCTGGAATATGCTAATTAATCTGTAAGTTACAAAGTGAGGTGGTTGTAAATAACGCCAACTGAACCTTCGTGGTATTATGTTCAAAATTTCATCATTAATATCTTAAAAAGATCTGAAGATACAACTTTTTAAAGATAGGTTAGTCTGTAAATTGTGCAAATTTCCTACCATTTTCAGTCACAAGCTTATATGTATTTGAATAGGACTGACTTATGGCAAAATTTCCAGTGAACCACACATTATTTGATACTTTTAAATGGTCTTAACTCTGGTTCTAATGGGCCGATTTTAAAAAAACTAAAGACATTTGGGTTTTTTTTTTTTTTTTTAAGTTTTTTTTTATGCTCTTTTCAATAATGCTTTGAGTTTATTCAATCTAAAGAAAAAAATGGTGTGGTATTTCTAATTAATGACTAACTAATAATTAAATGTGACGGTTTTTTGTCCATAACCACCATATTGTGGCAGTATTTTTTTGATATCCAAAATGCATAGCATACCAAATGGCAACATGGCATCATAAAAGATATATGCAACATTGGAATCCGATTTAAAATGACATCATTTATCCAAAACTTCAAATTTAAATTATACAAGAGGGGAAACTCATAATCAGACCGGTGTGTACAGCAAACAGAAGTGCCACATGAAGAGTGTACTATTCCTCATCCTATTTTTAATAAGCATGAATGGTCAAATAGTCAACACAGTATTTTAATAATTTTAAATAAAAATGCCAAAATGGATTGATACTCCTAAAAGTAATATCCAAGTTATATTAGGAGTTAGGAGGCAATCGAGGCAGACGTCTTTTTCTCAAGAAATTTACATATTTCTACCAAACAAACAAGTATTTCTTTTGGATATCAAATTAAAGAAGCAATAACCAAAATTGATGCAGCACTCCAAATAAGCAACCAACTTCTATTTATGATAACAATGTAAACATTGACTTATCAAACACAAGAAAAATAATACAAATAACTTGATATCTAAAAGCAATTTCAGGACTTTGAGACGGATGCTCTGATTTACAAAGTAATATAAACAGATGAATCAAAGATATCAACCGGAACAAATGCACCATTTACAGGTGGGCAATATTGTATTTAAATCAGAATACCTAATGATGCTATGTACTCAAGTCATAAAAATGGTACTCAAATTCATAAGAATTTAAATAAACTAAATTTCTTGAATTTTCTAAGTTCCTGCCTTTGTGTCATTTAAATTGTGCAAGCACAGTTAAGTGTTGATACCGATACGAGAGTTAGCTGAAATGCGTGATAACAAGTAATCACCCCCCCACTCTTTTTGATAAAATTTTTATTCGATCGGTAAAAAGCAACGATCATTCATTTACACCCATGCTTTAAAACAGTTGGCACAAAAATCAGACCAAGATGCAGAAAATATTTTTAAAAAGAGCATTCTGAGTTTAAATGCAGACGTGAACAAGCAGAATCCATGACTGAGAAATTGCAAAATTTGCCATGCACTCAAATCAACTTAATGGAAAAAGGGCAAACACGCCTATGTTTTCCAACATAGCAAAAAAGGGCAGACACTCCAAAACCATGCCTTACCATAAACTTCAAAGGACTATTAAAATTCCAAGAAGCTGTGAATTGGTCTAGTCATTTTTATTTTGAGTTTGTCAATTGAAAAAAATTATTTTAAGTTTTTCAAATTTGATTTTCAAACAATACTATTTTGTTTTTAATGCTTTTAGTGCGTTAAAAAAAACAAAAAAAACAACAAAATGTACTAAGTACATGCGTTTCTGTTATGGTATTTATAACTTCTTACTTGTATTTAGGTAGAATTGTTTTTTAGTGTTCAAAAAAACAAATATATAACATAAAAGGTACTTGTGTACTTATGCTACCATGCTGAAATAATGTAATTTAGAAACCCATACTTAACATAGGTAGGGAAGGGTGTTTTGTTAACTATTCTGTACTCTCACCTAACAAATAAAAAAGATTGTGAAACTGGAATTTAACTTGAAAATACTATTTGAAAAAATAGCACGGTAACAAAGTGCATAAGCACACAAATAAATATTACTAAAGGCAAGATAAGTTATTCTTCTACCTAGTTGGATAAGTTTTTAGTGTACTTCTTTACTGTAAAATGTTTATTTCGAAAATTATTGTCAAGCTTTGCACAAGAAAAATAGCCACGTGATGTCTCATGTCTTTGAAATCTTGACAATGACTTAAAAATATACAATAATTCTAGAAACTCCACCAATAAATGTCCTTGTGATGGGTTTCTAAGAGTATTTTGCATAATTTTTTTCTATTTTTAACTGCTTGTCAAGACCATTTTTTCAAATCTGTAAAACAAACCTTTTTTTTTTTTTTTTTTTTCAACTGAGGATATCTAAATAATGATAAAAATAACTAATAATTAGGTGGTTCGATCATTGTGATGCATTTTGTAAATTTTTACCTCGTTTCCACCTTAACATTTTTCTTTAAAATGACTACCTTTTTAAGGTTTTCAGGTATACTGAAAACGAATATTGCATTTAAATTTTGTGCAAATAAGTAGCTTTCCGGATATTAAGCAATGTCGTTTCTTATGTTATTGCTGGTGGCCATCTTGGTATGCGGGTTTGCGCATAATTTCTCAGGGTTGTGGATGCACGCTCGTATGTACCAAGGTAGCCACTAGCGATAACCTAAGAAATGACATTGTTTAATATCCGGAAAATTACTTATTTGCAGAAAATTTAAATGCGATATTTGTTTTCAGCATACCATAAAACTATAAAAGTAATCATTTTTAATGTTAAGGTGGAAACGGGGTAAAAAATTACCCCCTTTTTTGTCTACGTAGTTGAATTTTCAGTAAAACAGCAATAGAAATGACAAAAATTACCATCAACTGGTGAATATAAAATAAAGTTATATTTAAATACCACTAGAATACTTAGTTTTGTTCATGAATAGGCCCCACTGTATGATACCATGCATCAGTTTAAAAAAGGTTTAAATTTGTACATTTTGATTTATAATTCATGGCTTATGGTAAAGAAATACATCAGATTTGACTGCATAATCAGAAAGAGCACATAATTTTACATAAGAGTGCAAATTTCATGAGAGTAGCTTGAAAAATAAATGGTGGCAAAATTACAGAATTTCTTGAAATGTTGAAGTCCCTAATTCAATCCACTTTTTTTTAAAGAATGTCCACGATAAAGCATAAATTTTGGCACTTAAAATTCTCATGACTTTAGAATAACTGATAGTGATACTGATAATGGTATTTGCATAATTCAAACAGTTTAAGCATCTTATATATTGTGACGTAACCCATAAATGGATTACGTAATTGATTGCCAACGAGAAATGTATCTTTATTTTATTTTACCAAAGGCAAATGAACATAGTTTCAAAGAGAGAGAGAGAAAAGGTCAGTGGAAGGAGGAGAGAGGTGAGAAAAGCCTTTTGACACTCAAGCTAGCGAGATGACCGGGTCATTTGACCAGAAACCCATCGGGTTGCTAGGCAACAAAGAATAAAGGAAAGAAAGGGGCTAAGAAACGTACTGAGAAGAGAGAGAGAAAAATAAAAAAAGAATTTTTGGTACAGGACGGAGATTTTTGGCTGGCGTGATGTGGATACCCACCTCCACCAACAGTGAAAGAAACAAAGTAATGCTTGGGAGGAACCCCATATCAACGGAGAGAGAAAATAAATAATGCTTGGGAAAACAAGCTGGCGTTGTCGGAATACCGAGTGTTAATTTCACGAACACAGGAGACGTAATATTCTGAGAATAACCCAAAACATTGGATGGATACGATAAAGGAACACCGCATGCTGTGAACTATTGCCTGAAGCGAATAAAATGGAGGTTAAGGTCCACTTTAAAAGTTAAAAGAAAAACAAAAACATAAAAAAAAAACAACCGTGTTACCCCTCTCTCTCTCTCTCTCTCTCATATATTTAAGTCAACGAGTTCATATTGCCATTGTTTCTATGGACTGATACATTTTTTTGTTTTGATATATTTCTCGTTGGCATCCTCGAATAGTAGACAAAGATACCCCTCCCCATCTTTATAATTTCTCTTTATTTTTACTTAATTGCATTATTCCTCCCTTACCATAGTTCATTGTTTTATAATAAAATTTAATTTGGAAAATATTACCATTGCATGTTGTGTTTTCGGTTATTTTCATACGCTGTTCGTCTATTGTATATTTCTGGTTTTGAAAGAGTCTCCACGTTTTTTCTATTTCGGCGAGGTGCCTACGTGTTTTAATGTTCATTGTATTTCATGAATGTCTTATTATTTTTTTTTATTACGAACTCACGAATGTGTTATTATTGTCTGTTTGCATTAATAATGGAATTTGTAATATATATATATAAATCTGTAAAAGTATGTCTGTCTGTGTACATTTCCCTATGTAATAACTCTGTCAATTTTCAGTCTACAGACTTGAAGTTTGAGATTTGGGAAAATCTTTTGTAATCCGTTTTTGGCCAGAAATTTGGCTGTTAAGGGGTCAAAGTTCAACGATTTGACCTTTGAGAACTCTACCAAACTCCTCTGCCAATTTTGGGTATAAACACTTGAAATTTTAGATACAGGTTCCTTGGACACGGATCTAACTTAATAACATAATTTGAGCCCAAAACAAATGTTAAGGAGTCATAATAGGGGTCAAAGTAAAAAAATTTGACCACTGCGGTCTCTACCAAATTACTCAGACAATTGAAATTTTACATAAAGGGTAGTCAGAGATATGGCAAGCTTTTTAATCAGTTTAGGTCGAAAATTTGAGCTACCAATATATAAACTTTCGACAGAGGCGACTGATTTTCACAAGATCAGTATCGTTTTGAAGCTCGACGGTTCAGACGACAAATACTGAAAAATTGGCTAAAAACATTAATTTCTTCGCCCACAACTGGACACTTTTCTGCAGGAAGGAGTCACTGTTTTCGCCAATATTCTCGAAAGTCATCCCCTCTTTTCGATTGTCTAGCCTTAATTTAAACCTATATCACTTCCGGTTTGACGGTGGTCGTAACAGCAAAGATGTCACGTTTTCCTCGTTCTTTTCCTCCTTCATGGTATGGGTTCGAGCCCGCCTTCCTACTACCACTTATTTATTTATTTATTTTTTTTTTTTTTGCTAGTCCATATTATTTTGATTATTCAGACTACTACTTTCGTGATATTTTCGCAATGTTTCCAGACAAGGCCAAACTATTTGCCAAGAACTTTGCAGCTAATTCTACTCTATGCGACGAAAGCTATCAACTCTCCATATTTCCTCCTATAACGGACAATACGCTATGCAACATACAAATATCTGTGCATGGAGTCGCCAAGCTAATCAAAAACTTTGATTCCCCCTAACGGCATTCCAATTATAGTGTTGAAAAAGCTCCAACCAGAACTTGCTGTTTAAACGTTGCCTTAAGGAAAAGTACTTCCCAACACCCTGGAAAACTTCATCAGTATGCCCTGTATTTAAGAATTCAGGTGATAAGTCATATCCCTTTCAGTGCAGACCAATAAGTGTGTAAGCTGCTGGAATCCAAAGTAAATAGAGAAGTAGTCAACCACCTCAGCAGAAATAACCTTCTTAGTGACATGCAATATGGTTTCCGTTCTGCTAGATCTACAGTAAATGTGCTAACGGTTATATCTCATAGGATTAGTGAATCTCTCGACAAAGGCTTCGTTTCTAGGACAATTGCTCTTGACATATCAAAGGCCTTCAATAAAGTATGGCATAAGGGCCTACTTCACAAGATTTCCAGCTACGGTATAACTGGAAATGTTTTCTCAATTATTAAATCATTTCTCTCTGATAGGCTCATTAGAGTAGTGGTTGATGGGCAGAAATCAGGGGCCCACAGTGTTAATGCTTTTTAAGTCTCTCGGGGGTCCATCCTGGGCCCAACTCTCTTCCTGATCTACATAAATGATCTCCCAGAACACTTAAATCATTCATTGACATCTATGCTGATGACACGACCATTTACGGCAACACATCAAAGGCCGTAAATGACAAAATTCTCTCTGAGTCACTGATCTTGAGTGCATGGTACAGTGGGGGAAGAGGTGGCTGGTTACTTTTAATGCATCTAAAACCAAGCTCCTATCTTTACACCATCAATGCTCTGATCCCCATCTGGCATCAATTGAAATGGATGACTCTCGTCTTGGAGGCTCCATGTTTTGACAAGCTTCTGGGTTTGACTTTTACTCCTGATCTGAAATGGAACACGTACATCAGGTCTGTTGCCAAGGTCGCTGTGAGGATGGTGGGATCCTTCTACCGCTCCAGAAGATATCTCACTACTGATGCAATTCTCTCTCTGTATAAAAAGCTAAGTATGTCCAAAGATGGAGTACTGCTGCCACACCTGGGCAGGAGCTGCTAAAAACAGTGTATCCTACCTTGACAAAGTACAAAATAGACTTTGTGTCTTAGTGGGGGATACCCTTTTCTCTTCCCCGCAGCCTCTCTCCCACAGAAGAGAAGTTGCAAGCCTGTCTTTATTTTATCGTTGACAAACTGCCCCCTTAAGTAAGACACTTTGTCAAATCTCCAATGCTGACGATTACTACAATACTATCCCATTGATTACTGTACATGCAATAACCTTTATTCCCGAGTGGCTTCCGGGCTTTGGTAAGTGGTGACCTCCATGTAAAAAAAAAAAAATGTATATATATATATATTTGTGTGTGTGTGTTGAGTAAGATGATTGATAATTTATTATTAAAATTAAAAATCGGTTTCACAAGGAAGAATAAACAAAATTAATTTTGATTTTGTTTGTTCCTCCTTGTGA